>NC_080050.1:8540498-8760498 GCF_026212465.1 Amaranthus tricolor | reverse complement strand
AAGAGTGTGTTATTCTGATGGACAAATACAGACTAATTTATATAAATTCATTAAAGCTTTTTCATCATTCCATACATATGTTACATAACATGCTTATGGTTACCACACTTATGATGACCTTTAACATGCCATACTTATGATAACTTTTTTTTTGTCAGATAGATATATGAATATATACCAACTAAAGGGGGGAATATACAAAGCTTAGACTTGGTGTGATCCCAAGCTAAGAACTTGCTAAACAGACCACCAACCCATACAAATAAAAACTATTCACAGTCAACCCATCTATCATAACCCTCTCACCTAATAAGCAGCTCTCTTAGAGAACTTGAAGCTCTACTAGCTGATTTAAAAATAATATTTTTTACATTTGTAACCAATTGATTTGTTGCCGCAGACATTTTTTTGTTGCGCTGAATCAATATCCCGTAAATCATTTTTGTCCAACAAATTACAATAAGCTTTGCCTTATTTGTCTTCTCTCTATTTATCTTTGACATAGTCTTAATATGTGTTTCAATTCGCTAATTAAACGCACACATTGATTCATATCATAAACACAATAATTTTTTTAATTTTTACGGTTAATTAAAGTATACTCAGATCATTCATGAAATACTAGATAACTTGGTGGTAATTTTGTCAATTTTAAAAATAAACAAGTCGATTATTGTGCAATGAGCCTTTGTTAAGTTATGTGTTTCTAACGTTAGTTTAACTCGTGTACTCTATCGATCTTACTTGAGTTCAGTTACATTTAATTTTGGGTATAATTCAAGTCTAGATTTAGATTAGTTCAAATCATAACACGCTAGATATCTTTAACAACTCTTTGGGGTCATTATTTGATTCATTTCGAGTTGACTTATTTGTTTGGTTTATTCCGATAGCATATAGAAATTCATATTGTTTAATGTTAAAGTGTCTATTATTATCCATATGTTGTTGAGTATTCAGAGCATGTAGGACAATATCCAAATGCTTAAAATATTATTAAGCAAAAACATAACAATGAGAACAAAATCTAGGCTGCTCGACCATGTGCTCGTTCGAGCATGGTCTGTTTGGTCTGTCAGTGTGTTCCAAAACTTTCTGTTTGATCTTTTGAGCATATGCTCGTTCGAGCGCCTTATGTGCTCGTTCGAGCACTTAGGAATTTTGTGTCAGAAAGTTTCTGAAAATGATTTTGGCTCATGCTCGTTTGAGCACCTCAGAACAGTGCATCTATTCGTGAATCAAAATTCGTTTCATGGAGTGTTGTGTTGTTATAAACTAATATTTAACATCATTATTAACTGATAATCATCAATTTTTATTGATGTATAGTTTTGGATGAATCATTGCCACTTCAACTCTATAAATAAGAGTGGGTACATGAAATCATTTACACTTTGAACATCTTGATTCTTGAACATCAAATTCTGAGTTTATCTTTCTCTCAATTTCTTGAAACATAAAAAGAGCTATAAACTCTTTTATTGTTTTTTCTGATTTTATTCTCTACATAAACACATAATCATTTAGTTCAATCGGTATGTACTAATTGGTTGGAGTAATTGATTGTATCTCATTGTGAATTTCCATTCTAATAACTTAAGTACTTTTGTGAGGGAAAATATTACAATTGAAAAGCTTATAGTCGCCTTCAATCTATATCAAGAATTGACTAGTAGTATTACTAATGATTAAATTAAGTCACTCTAAAGCTTGAAACATGAGAGACATTAAAGAAGAGACAAAGTAAAAATCTCACCAACCCAATTGGCTGGATTTTTTGCTACTTCAGGAGGCACGATGTGACCCAATAGTTCTTTACTTTTGGGTTGGCTATAGTAGTGAATACTAATCAACAAAGCAACAATTAGACATGTCAAAATGATTGAATGGGCGAGTTTTGGATCACGTTACTTTTAATTGAGAAAATTTTAGTCTTTTTCAAGTCGAGTTAATTACAAGCTAGTTAAGAGTCAGATCGTGTTGGGTTCGTATTGACCCATTGAATCAAAGATTGCGTTAAAGATTTTTCTAAGTTATTTTCTGATCGAG
This sequence comes from Amaranthus tricolor, assembly GCF_026212465.1. Lineage (NCBI taxonomy): Eukaryota > Viridiplantae > Streptophyta > Magnoliopsida > Caryophyllales > Amaranthaceae > Amaranthus > Amaranthus tricolor. Next base: position 8,758,449 of record NC_080050.1, on the reverse strand, counting down.
TCAAGTACAAAAAATAAATATTAACTAAAGTACAAAAAATTGACTCGAAAAATAGCAGATCTCTACTAAAAATAAAGATCACTTGTAAAACAAAAAGCATATAATTAAGAAAAATAATCAAAAAAATCAAATTAGGTTACGATGGGGTGTCACCCACCTTTTTTAATATTTCTGGTTGAGTTATCTTTAGATTATGAGTCAATCTTTTTGACTTAACTCATTAATATTCAATTTGGTTTCTTGGTCAATTTCGAGCAATATTGAATTTTGACCTATCTATCATGAATCCTATACTTCATTCATGGAATTGATGTATAGCTTTTTCAATGGAATTTAGATATTTTTCTCATTTTAACAACAAGCATCTAACAACTAATGTTAACTAAACATTTCCTCAACCCTTAACTTATACTATTGACTTAATAAATAACAAAAAAGTCGATGCTTTTAGTTTGCCAAATAGCCAATCGGACCAATCAATAATGTACCAATTGCGCCCGTGTAAAAGTTATAGGGCCCTATAATTTACTTCAGTCTCATTTTATTTTATGATATAATTTGAATTTTAAAGACTCCATGTCGACTTTTGTTAAGTCAATACACAATGTTGTATACTGTTATCTTAATTAAAACTCAGTCTAAGACTCTTAACTTCGTATAATTTTGATTTTTGATGGGCTCTTGACAAGTTTTAATGCTTATTTCGCTTCAATCATCTTATTTTTTTCATAAAATTCATTTCAATTTATTATTGTTTCTAGAATTTGTATTAGGTGGTCACGAAAAATTGTGAATAAAAATAATTTTTTGTTCAACTTTTCATCACCAAGGGAATAACATGATACATCTCAAGAAAATTTACATCACAAATCATTCCACTACAAAAACACAGACATATAGCATGTTAGCAACGACACTTGGTGTCGCCCAAAAGACGCTAAATAGATTGTGCGACGACCAAACGACGATCTTTAATTATTCTTCTCTCTATTTAAGTGGGCACTAATAAAAATGCAACGTCAATGAGTCATCAAAGTGGGCAACTACCCAGGCTGCGACTGCATAATGTGACTGCCATTTCATTGCCCAACCCGTCTCCTTTTTTTGAATTTGGCGACTAAGTTGTCGCCCTTTTCTTATAAATAAATTAAAATATAAGGACAAGTATAATACATAAATTATATTGAAATATTGTTTAATACTTTATACAATTAAATGATTTGAAAAAAATCACTATAGGGTTAACATTAGACTTATTCGTGCACATACAAAGGTGGGAGGTATGGGTTAACATTAGATAAATGACTCCTTTAGATAAATAACTCCTTTATCCATCTAGTTTGGGGCTCTGGGTGCCACCTTATGTGACTAGATGTGGTCTTTATAGGATACAATCTTTGTAATTTGAGGCCATGAGGAAATTAATGAAATAATTTTCTTGAAATGTTATCATTGTTATTGTTTCTTCTGCACCAATAAGATTCACATATATGACAACAATTGGCGTTCGCATTGATCCCCCAATATATCACGCCCGTTAGGACAACAATCTATCTTCTCCACAGGTAAGGAAAGCTTAATCTGGGTCATAGAAGTTGTTTGTCATCGTATGGTGTTCCAGATAAACTGACAAAACTTGTTACCAACGTACGAAACTCATTGTACAACCTCCCCGTCATGTGATAGTTTTTCTTCATGTTTGTTAATCGACCAATCATGCACATCTTGGTGTGATTCTTACTACCTGACATAATGACATGTTTTTGAAATTAAACATTTCAAAGAAATGCCTAGATAGAGGGTTTAGATCATAATCGACGTGTATCAGTAGTTTATGGGGTATCCGATATTGTGTGACCTAATTAAGATAAATCTAAGTCCTACTCTATCTAGGCTATGTCTAAAATTGTGTAGCTTATAAAACTGAAAAGTAGTTAAAATGTTTCAAAAAACATTTAGTGGTGAATATCCAATCTAATTAATAAACAAGATGCCTCAATCTTGAAGGGAACGTAGCACCTTCCAACAACAAAGCAAATTATCTAGAGGCGAACTCAAAATTCAAAACATGTATTAAGATCATCTTCAATGAATTAAAAAATATTCATAAATTTTTGTATAAGACGTTTTACCATGAGCTGAGAGTATATATAATTAGCTTATTTTGCTAATTGATCATTTTAAAATTGTAAGTGATCACTTTGGAATTATAAGTGATTAGTCTAAAGTTATGAGTGATCACTCTTATAAGAATAAGAGTATAAAAAGTAATCACAGTGAAAAATTATAAATAATTAATTTAAAGTTATAAATAATTACTTTAAAATAGTAAATGTATATTAAGGACTAATAGAAATAGTTTCTTAGGAGACCATTTTATTTGAAAATTTATGAAATAATATTAAATGTTAAAATGTGGCAAATAGTCCATTAAAAATGTCATTATCAATACAGCTTAAGATCACCTAATTTAAATGTTGACAAATTTGACCAACAAATTATAACTACAAAACATGGATGATCCAATATGCATGCGCAATGAAGTTTCTATTATTATTTTTTTTTATTTTTTATCTTTTTAAATATTTTTTTATTTTTTTATTACTTCCAAATATGCATGCATGCCATTTTAAGCGTGTAATGAGTGGATTTCTGATCACGTAGGACTTTATTTAATTAGTGTAAGTCTATTTAGCGTGAACATAAATTTTAAATCAAATTAATGTAACGAGTGTAGAAAATATAAAATTTATAAAAATTACACATAATTAACATTTAGAGATGTTCATTTAGATCATTGAGTTGATTTTGGGTTAGTTTAAAATCGAATTTTGTTTTCAAATTGATTATTATATAATTTTAAATTCATTTTGAAGTCAGATCAAGTCGAATTTAATTAAAATGCCGGGTGAATATCAAATTCCCAAATCTGTTTTGAAAACCTCAATTAATTAATAACATCACCTGAATTTTAAATTTGGCTGATGATTTAAATCTATATCTTTGCCCTACACTAAAAGGAGAATATAGATCTAAAATCTATCCAAGCCATAATGATGATTCGTATATAATATTGGAAACTCTATGTTTATATATTGAATTTTGTAACATAAAAATACTATTACGCATAAGAACAGTCGTTTTAGTTCAGCATATAGTAATCGGGTCACCCTATAGTAATCCAAGTGTAAAATCTGTCTTTTGACCATATTTATCATTAACTTAAATTTTTGGCTTTTTTACGTAGTAGATAAACTTTTTTTAATTCACATGGTGATCTTGACTTTTCAATTATTCCACGTCATAGATAAAAGGGTTGCTTTTTTTTGTTAACTCTATGTTATTTTTACCCAATTTAATGACATTTTTTTTTTCAAAATAGAAACTTTGTTATCATCCTAAGTGACCACATATTTCGAAATTCAGTAGAAATAAATACTTAATTTAACTAAAATCCTAACATTTTACTATATGGCAAAGTTGGAAGCTCAATGTCACCATATGGATTTAAAAAAATATTTGTGGAAAAGCCAAAAACTCAAGATCACCATGTGGAATCTTTCATTTTTAATTTGTATTTTACTTTTAACCTATAAGTCAAAACAGAGTCAAATAAAATCTTATTTGATTTATTTTGATTAATAAATAACTATTTAAACTTAAAGTCATTGAGTGATATTAAGGGAGTTTAGGGTTAGAGTACATAACCTATCATGGGGCTTCAATCGTCAGCTTAAGCTTTTATTTAAGTTGATTTTTTAATATGGTATCAGAAGCCAGCGTGATAAAAGGTCACAGATTCAAATCTCAACCACCCCTCATTTAAACTAGAATATTGAGCACCAAGTATAAGGCCTGTTTTGCATCCACACTTCTAGTCCTAAGACTCTTGCGTGAGGGGATATGTTCGAGTATATAACATATCAGGGGACTTCAACCGCCAACTTAAACTTTTTATTTAGTTGATTGCTTCACATTTAGTTTATATTCAACCGAGTTTCTGCAGCTATTTACTCCCATTTTCTTGTGAGTTTATTAAATTTTTTATAAATAGGCATATAGTAGTATTTAAGTTTCAAAATTAACATTTATCAATATTTTATGTGTAAAAAGGTAACGGTAGAACAATTTGGTAACCTTTAAAATTGCCGTGTGAATTTTGTAAAAATTTTGGTTATTACACGAAAAATCAAAAACTTTCTTATTCTTAATACATAGTAAATCCAATGAGACAAAGAAGTATAAGCTATAGATAAATGATGAATTAAAGCCTGTAAGACTTGTTTGTATATTCGTACTTATCACATAGACATCAGGAGTACTTATTACCTGTCCTTATTAAGTAATAAGATGAGCTTGTTATGAATATTTTTAGATTATCTTTGTATTTTTTGTGCTATAAAAGCAGTACCTATTGCTATAGCTTATAACTCATAAGATGATCTTGTTATAGATATTTAGATTGTCTTTGTATTTTTCTCTTATAAAATCAGGAGTACTCATCACCTATTGCTGCAACTACAAGACATAAAGATCTAATTATATATATTTTTAGCAGTAGCTGACAAGTACAATGTAAATACAACTATCTAATTTCTAATGTAAATAATTGTTAGATTGTCTTTTTCACAAAACAAATATGAAATATCGGAATATTTTAAGAGGTTTAATATGTTTAATTGTATAGGATTTTTAAAAATAAAAAAATACATTATATATGTTAAATATTTAAAATATAAAATTATTAGAAAGTTTTTATAATTTTTAAAATTGCATACTGAAAACTATGCTATATTAGAGTTTGAACAATGTGTTTTAAACTCCAATATTGCCAAGATCGAATGTATGAGGTTTTGTGATAAACAAATTATGCTATAAATGATATCGATGTTTGAAGGAGAAAGTAATGCAATAAAACGACACAAAAATTTAACGAGGTTCACCCAACTTAGGCTACGTCCTCCGGTGTGTAATATCTCTTATATTATCAAAGGAGTTCAAAGAACTCTCAAATATGGAGAATTACAATAGAGAAGAGATATAGGCTAGTGTTTGGCTTGGGGTATATTTTTGTGGATGATTCTTTATGTGTGAATGAGAGATCTCTATGTATAGGAGAGATCTTATTAAGTGACATTAAGTACATTAAAACTATGAATAAATGATAATGAAACATCCCCAAGTACTTGAAGAGTCATAGACAGCATCCTAGGAGCATCAAGAATTAAACCTTTGCACTTTTTCATAAAGTCCCATAACTCTAATGAATAACTCATACTTCATTACCTCATTAATCCATACTTTTAATCACTATCATAAACCACAGATATTAAGACAAAACTTAATACACCCCTTCATGACATACTTATGGGATTCCATCCCAAGAGTCACCACATGAATGCATCCATCAAATGTGCACTCAAGTCACACCATTCATAACACATACGTAGTAAAAGAATTTGTTAATTTTGCTTTACATCAATATTAATTTTGAATATCATGATTCTTGTGATTAAGTGTGACTTGAGTGCACAAAATTGAAGTGTGTATTCATGTGTGTGACTCTTAGTTTGTGGAATCCAAATAGGTGTAATTATGTGGAGAGTATTCATGAGGAATTATGGGTGTTAATGAACATTAATGAAGAAGTAGAAAGGACTTGTTTTATGGTAGCTCGATCAGAATTCTGACAGATGAAGCAGAGAGGTCGCTCGACCTACCCGCTCGACCGAGCGAGCCATATTGGTAGGTCGAGCGGTCAGACAGAATGCTCCAGAATGCAGCTGATACTCGCTCGACCAAGCGAGCTCTCTGATCCGGTCGAGCGGATCCTCTGATGTGCATGAGATGTTGTTTTTCGACCTTTCAAGTTCTTGGAATTATTTCATATTATTCATTACCCTATATTAATATTGTATTCAAGAGAGCTATTGATATTCTTGTATCTAGTTTATATATAGAGCTCTCATATTCACATTGTAATTGGTGAAAACATCCACAAAATACACCCCAAGCCAAACACTAGCCTATATTTCTTTTCTATTTTAATTCTCCATATTTGAGAGTTCTTTGAACTCCTTTTGATAATATAAGAGATACTACACACCGGAGGACGTAGCCTTAGTTGGGTGAACCTCGTTAAATCTTTGTGTCGTTTTATTGCTTTATTTTTCTCCTACAAACATTGATATCATTGATAGCGTAATTTGTTTGTCACTAAAACTTCATACACTCGAACTTGGCAATATTGGAGTTTGAAACACATTGTTCGAACTCTAATACATCGTCGTTTTCAATGATTATTACTTTTGCCCCTCAATTGAAATTCAATTTATAATGCTTTTACATAAAATCTTCTCAATTGAAATAGCTAATTACAATTAAAATGGTTACTTTATTTTTAAAATAATAAATTGAAATAGTTTATTAAATTTTGTGTAATTTTTTATTCAAATGAATCTGTGGATAACATCTATCTATAACTATTACTAAAACAAAACACGGTTAAAATCTTATTTAATTTATTTTGATTAAAAAATAACTATTTAAACTTAAAGTCATTAAGTGATATTAAGGGAGTTTAGGGTTAAAGTATATAACATATCATGGGCTTCAATCGTCAGCTTAAGCTTTTATTTGAGTTGATTCCTTAATATGGTATCAAAAGCCAGCGTGACAGAAGGTCACAGATTCGAATCTCAACCACTCATCATTTAAACTAGAATATTGAGCGTCAGGTATAAGGCCTGTGTTGCATCCACACTTCTAGCGCAAAAGCTCTTACGTGAGGGGATATGTTAAAGTATATAAAATGTCAGGGGCTTTAATACCAACTTAAACTTTTTGTTGAGTTGCTTGATTGACATTTAGTTCATATTCAACCGAGTTTCTGCAGCTATTTACTCCCATGATCTTGTGAGTTTATTAAATTTTTCATTAAGGTCAGCAGGATGTATCCTATTTTGTTCTTTCTATTTGCAAGAACATCATCGAATAAGTAGGACTACTTTATAAACAATGCATTAAATTGAGTTATTTAATGCCCTCTTTTTGCTCTATATATACCATTGTTTTGCTTACTCTTTTATTTGCACTTAAGACTTAACATTTTCATCTCTTCCTCCTCTTCTTTCATTGAAATCAAATTTCTCCTTAAACCAAAAAGCAACAACTATAATTAACGTTCATGGGTTACTTCAAATTTTACAAAAAGGTACATAATAACTATTTTTATTTCATTAATTTATATATAATTTATTATGTATATATGGGCAAGATCAAGTAAAAAATGATAATTTAGTACAAATGGTAAATACGAATAGGGTGGGGAGTGATTTATATCAATTCGAGAGTGACATAACTTGTTAAAGTGGAGACACTTTTTTAAGTCAAAACTTTCAATGGAAAAAAAATATATCTGAGCTGAATATATGTCGGTCTTGAACTGAATACATGTCAATCCTGAAATTTTCAAGTGTAGTTTTTGTTTATAACACGTGTCACAAATATAGCAAGATATATAACCCTCGAAACAACATATAGCTCCCCTAAACACTCCAACCTGATGTATATTTGTACGCATGTACTAAGCTAAGACGTTTTCTCCATCTCTCTCTATCTATCTATTTATATATGATTCTGTGATTTGTCCGAAACGCTGTAAATGTTGAAATTTTGGCGGTTGTAATACACAAAAACATTAAAATTATAATTCGCAAAAGATCTAGATTTATATATATATATATATATATATATAAAATATAAAATTCGAATTAGAGCCTTAAAATATATATATATATACATATATATATATATATATATATATATATATGGCTACTCGAACGAGCAATTCCTAGCAGTGCCTAAAGTATGTGTTGTGTTGTTTGTGTCACACTTGTTTCACCCCTTCTCTTTACTTCAATTCGTGCTCCAAATTTCATATGCAATTATAGACTATGTTTGCATAGAAAGAAATATAAGGGAAGGAAGGGGAAGAAATTGAAAGCATGGAGAATCTCTTGGTTGGATAAAAAAAAGAGAAAAGGGAAGATTTGGAGGGGAAGGATTTTGATAGAAAATATAGACAAATTGCCTTGTTTCTTGGTGGCACGCCTCGTTACAGACACTTCAAAACTCAAGGAAATCCTGTTATGAGATTTTGCAAAGTGTTTGTTGCTGCATTTAGGAAATGGAATTTTAAGGTCTTACCAAATGCAGAAGATTTATATGAATTGGATGCACATACCTACTCCAAAACTGGTAGGAGGATGATCTCCCATACTAAAGGACTAATGTAAGTTTTGATCGTGTTTTTCTTGCAATACAAGTATGTGTATAAACTACAGCATAAATATATATATATATATATATATATACATATATATATATATATATATATATATAAAGAATCCAATGAGTAGGGTGTTGAAAATAAAAAGGGTAAAAAGGACTCTACACCCTTGATTTCACTAAAATAAAAAAATCTATGGTGACGATTAGAGATGCTCATGGGTCCAAGACCCTGTTGGACCCGCTCCGGACCCGCCCCTTTTTTAAGGTCTGGGTGTTAATTTTGAGACCCATCGGATCTGGATCCAAAAAATATGTATATATATATATATATATATATATGAATTTTTGAGTTTTTTGTTTTTTGTGCTCCCAAAGTAAGTTTTAACTCTGGATTCGCCAATGGTCCCAATCATCGGCTTAATTTCTTGACATAGTATCAAAAAGAAGTCAGCGTAGCAAGAGGTCATGAGTTTAAATTTGAACCATCACTCATTTAAAGTGAAATATTTAGTACCAAGGATGAGGAGGATTTGTACGACATCCACACTTCTAGCCCAAATAGATCTTTTGTGAAGAGGCGTATAATATATATCCTAGTGCCTCAACCACCAGCTAAAGTTTTGGGTTGAGTTGGTTACATGCTGAAATTATGTTAAAAATTGATTACTAATTCATTGTAATGTCTTAGGTTCTTGGATAAAGCCGCGACTATCAGCATAATTTCAGATTATGATGAAAGAAATTTATGTACTGTTACACAAGTTGAAGAAGTGAAATGCATATTAAGACTTCTACCAATTTGGATTTGTACCATTATGTACTCTGTAGTGTTCACTCAAATGGCATCCCTGTTTGTGGAGCAAGGTGCTGCAATGAACACGACCATAGGACGGTTTCACATATCGCCAGCAAGCATGTCAGTCTTTGACATCATTAGTGTTGTATCGTTTATTATCATCTATCGTCGTGTTATAAGTCCCTTCATTATCCGACTAAGAAACAAAGATCTCACTGAGCTTCAAAGGATGGGAATCGGTCTAATACTTGCAATTTCAGCTATGGTAACAGCCGGGACTGTTGAGATTTTCAGATTAAAATACGCAAAAGGGTATTATAAGAACTTTGAAAATGCTAGCTCGTTGAGCATTTTCTGGCAAGTACCTCAGTACATGCTGATAGGAGCATCCGAGGTTTTTATGTACGTGGGTCAATTAGAATTTTTCAATGGACAAGCACCCGATGGTCTAAAGACCTTCGGAAGTGCACTTTGTATGTTGTCCATGTCGTTTGGAAACTACACGAGCAGCGTAATAGTTACGATGATTATGAAGATAACTACGCGAAACAATATGCCCGGATGGATACCAGAAAACCTAAATGAGGGTCACTTAGAGAGGTTTTTCTTCTTGTTGGCAGCTCTTACGGCTGTGGATTTTATGGTTTACATGTTTTATGCAAGTTCTTACAAGTATATTCAGCCTGAAGAGTCAAAAGAAGCAAACAATGCCAAAAATGAAGAAAATATGGAGGTCTAATTAAGCAAATTATCAACACGATTAGTGGCAGATATAAAATAAAATCAAATGATGTTGATAATAAAAGTTCTAGGTCAATATTGTCGCATATAAAATTTTATATCAATTTGATTAACCAATACATATTAGCATCTCTAGATGTATGATTGTATACATAAGTTTAATATTGTCAGTTGACAACATTGATTGGGTATAGATCTGCCCCTAAACATGATATATGTAAATTAGAAGCATTATTGTAGCTCTGTAACATATGAATGATGTTTCTCAATAACAAAGGTGTGAAGAGAGTCTAATGTATATACATAGTGAGACTTCAAGAAAAGCACACTTGCCTAGCACACATTCTAAACTAGTCAGTTATAACTAACTCATACTAAGTATTTGGATGTTTATGCTTTGCATCAACACTAAAAAGGGATAGAAACAAACTTTCAGAAAGGGCAGACCCATGTGTATTCATAGGGTGTTCTCAACACCAAAAAGGGTACAGGGTGTATAATCTGAAAACTAAGGTTGTGTTTGTGTAACATTCCATCAATGATCCTGAAAATTAAGGGATGTAACATTCCATGAGAAATGTTTCCCATATAGGTTTAATACACCTGATATTACACTAATACAGAACATATTTGTGCCTAAATCTAATCTAGACTCTCAAAATTCTGATTCTGAGGATCACAATCATACAAAAGAACCAAACACACAAGTTTCACCCATCAAGGATCCTTTACATTATGACTGTAATGAATTACCTAAAAACAGAACAAGTGTCTTCCCATCACAAAGGCCTAAAAGGTTGAAGAAGCAACCTTACCATCTAAAAGACTATCACTGTAATACTAGTATACACTCTCATTGGTGCAATGTGATCAGCTTCTGTGTACTTTTAGACACTCATAAATAGACTGCACAGATAAATGAAGGCTATGAAGAGCCAAAATCAGATAAAGAGTGTAGCAGGAGCGGCACTCTCGATACATAATTAACATTAATAATTATACTTAAGATAAATAATGCGAAAGTGTAAAACGCCGAACTGCTAAAAACCATTTAAACTAAAATTGTTCAAAACATAAGTAAAAAAATATCTTACAACTGAGAAAATATAAAATAAGGTTTACTTAAATACGATAAAAAAAATAAGTACAATATAGTCATCAAGTAAAATCATTGAAGCTAAGTCCTTGATAGAATAATTAAAGTTGCAGCCTGGATCGAAACCTGAGCTAAATTTTCCTGCAAAATACTGTCAACCATAATACGGATGACAGCCAATTAAATCGGTCAGCGATAAAGCCGAGTACAATTTTCTCAACAAGCTTATGATGCCATAGTTAAATCATGCTTACAAAATAATCATCAAGCACAATATAGAAGGTTATTACTCATTATTGACCTTTACTAAGCCATTAAGTTACATTCTCAATACTTGCAGAAGTTCATTACTGTTACTAAATACTTGGTGACCTTAATGCTTATTTAATCAAATTCAATTAAGCCTCATAACTTTACCATCATAACACATCACAAGATCACAACAATAATGACAACTAATATATGTAAGGGTCTGGTTAGGTGAGGACCGTAGTCCTAAATCCTAACTGTGGTGGGAGTCGTCACTCCTCTCAATATTGTTATGCTCGAGACTTCACAGGATGGGTTTTTCTCGGACCCCCCTGTCTGACACCGAATTTTACGTGCCGGCTAACACGGGCGCCGGGATTTTACATGCGGGTCCATGGTTCGACGTTACCTTACTATCAGAGTCATACAATCAATATCATGCAATATCAAACAAGACTCTAAACCGAAATAGTTTACATTCTTATAAGTCAAACTGGCACTAGTCAAAATTTTGACAATTCTACCATTTTAATAGAAACAAATTACTAGTATCTAATAAATTAATATTAATTAAATAATAAATTTTCGTAGCTATACTAAGATTCCTGAGGCTAACCTAAGTCATTATTATGTCATAAATAATCATAAAAGTCAAGAGTAATACTAATAATGTATTTTATCAAATAATTAGTAAAATAGTAAAACGGATATATCATAACTATAAAAAAAACATAATCCGACAAGTTATTAAAGGTCCAAAATCTAAATGAAATGAGTTTTCGAGAAAAACAACGCTAAGCATTTTAACAAATTTATTTGACTATTTTACCAATAAACCGATTAAAAATTTATCAAAACACCAAGATGATATGGAATCATTTTAAACACATAAGTTTATTTAACTAGTAAAATTCATATATATTTATATTATCATATTAATCAAAAATTTCCGTATATATGACTTTTTTTTTTCGAGTGTCCCAGAAGTATTATTGTTTTGACGAAAATATCATTAAATTGGATATGAATTTAATATTACCATGTAAAATTTAAATGACTAAAATAAAATCATGTTGATCATGCTTTTATATTATCAAGTAACCATAAATAAATATCACATAACGAGAGAGTTAAGAAAATGTGTACCATTTACCTCCAAAAGTGGTGCTAAACCAAGAGAATAATAATAAGAAAATAAGAATTTAAAGAAATAAGCTCCAAAAGAGAAAGTCGTCAAGGTTCCAAGCTTCAAAGAAGTAGATCTTCAATTATCCAAAAGAAAATGATATCCAAGCTCCAAAAGATAATACTTGACTTTTAAAAAGTTGATGATTATTGGCTTAAGAAGTGATAAGATCAAGCTCCATCTTCATTTGATTCTTCAACAAATAAAAAGGGTATAAAGTTAGTAAGATGTTAATGAAGTGAAGATATAAGAAAGAATGGTAGAAAGATTTGATGATGGGGTGCAAATGATCTCATGGCTAAGGAGGGGTATTTATAATGGGTTTTGGGCAACTTTTTAGTTCATAAGATTGTATGAAAAAGAAGGTTAACTTGTGTAAGTGATTTAGAGTGTGTAAGTGAATGTGTAAGAGTTGGAGTGTGTAAGTGGATGTGTAAGAGTTTGGAGTGTAGAAGAAGGTTAACTTGTGTAAGAAAATGGTGATAGCTTGTGTAAGTGATAAACATTATGGATTGATGTAGAAAGGATTTTGGTTCATCAAATTTTTGTTCTAGTTTATATAAGTGAAATGTTTTAGATTAATGGGAAAGTATGATTAAGGTTTGATTATGAAAATATGATAGTTTACTTAGAAAATTTTAGTTAAAACTATACTTAAAGTTAATAAGAAAAATATAGTTAATTTTTAGGTATAAAATAATTAAATCAAAGTTGTAAGGTTAAAATGATAAGTAGTAAAGTTAGTTTAAGGAAACGAAATTGAAACTTAACGTTTTAATAAAACCGTAAATATAATATTAAAATTTTACTTTTCGTAGTTTAAAATAATAAAATAATATTTTAGTGCTTATAAAGAAATTTAAGAATATATATATACATAATTTTTTTTTAAAGTTTAGTATTTGGAAGAAATTACAAAATCGGAATAAGGTTTAGGAATTAAAGGTGATTTGAATTAGATAACCAAAGGATTAGGAATTCGAAAAGAAATTTCGGAATAATTAATCGGAAGATTAAGATTAAGAAATTTGAACCTGTTACAAAGAGGCTTCCTTAAACCCTAAATGGGTGGAAGCTATGAATAAGGAAATCAAAGCCTTATCTGAAAACCATACATGGGAAGTTGTTTCTTTGCCCATCGAAAAAAAGCCTATTGGTAATAGGTGGGTTTATAAGGTCAAGTTAAGGTCTGATGGCACTTTAGAAAGATTCAAAGCCAGGCTTGTAGCAAAGGGCTACAATCAGAAACAAGGTGTAGACTATGAGGAAACATTCTCCCTAGTGGTCAAAATGACCACCATTAGGTCTCTCTTGGCTATTGCAACAAGCCATAGCTGGATTTTACACCAACTGGATGTAAATAATGCATTTTTGCATGGAGATTTACATGAGGAAGTGTATATGACAATGCCACAAGTAATACACAATCCTGAAAACAAGGTCTATTTGTTAAGAAAATCTTTGTATGGATTGAAGTAAGCTACAAGACAATGGCATGAGAAATTAGTTATTGAGCTTAAAACCTTGGGCTTTTCACAATCAAAGAATGATTGTTCCTTGTTTATAAATAGACAAAACAATACTATTACCATTATGGCAGTGTATGTAGATGACATACTACTTACTGAAAACAATAAGGCGGAGTTCTTGCATATCAAACAACATTTGAACAAAGGCAGAGTTCTTGCATATCAAATAACATTTGAACAAAGTGATTACCATTAAAGATTTGGGACAATTGCGTTTCATCTTAAGAATTGAAGTTATCTATACTTCTCAAGGGATGGTTATAACACAACAAAGGTATACAAAAGACTTATTGAAAACAAGTGGAATCAATAAGTTCAGAAAACCTGTTACTCCCCTACCCTTGAACATGAAGTTAAATAGTTTTGATGGAAAAAAACTTGATGATCTTGCATCCTACAGAAGCTTGGTAGGTAAATTGAATTTCCTCATTAATACAAGACCAGACATTTCTTTTTCCGTTCAGACTTTGAGTCAGTTCATGCAAGAACCTAGAACTACACATTGGCAAGCACTTCTTCATACTTTGAACTATATACACTCAACTTATGGGCAAGGTATTATATTGAAAGGCTGTGACAAAATTATGCTTCAAGCTTACTTAAATTCTGATTGGGGGGTATGTCCCACCACTAGGAGGTCTGTATCAGGTTACTTAGTACTATTAGGGCAATCTCCAATCAGTTGGAAGTCTAAAAAACAGCCAACAGTGTCTAAGTCTAGTTCAGAGGCAGAGTATAGGGCAATGGCCAATGCTGCCTCTGAGATTACTTGAGTTGTCAGGCTACTTAAAGAGCTTGGCATTGACAAACTTGAGCCTGTCACCTTGCATTGTGACAGCCAATCTGCTATCTATATAGCTAAGAACCCAGTTTTCTATGATAGGACCAAGCACATAGAGATAGACTATCACTTTATAAGAGACAAAGTCTTAGAGGGCCTGATTCAGTTGTCCTATTTGCCTACTCAATATCAGCTAGCAGATATTTTGACATAGGTCCTGCCTTCCTCCCAGTTTAATCATCTTTTGACCAAACTAGGAGTGTGTTAAACCTCTCCTAGTTTGAGGGGGGATATTAAGACTAATAGTGATGATAATGTATGATCCTGACTACAAATCAGAAGATCAGCTTGTATTCTGAAGTGTTGCATTGCTCTCCTCCCTAAAATCAAGCTCAAGACCAACTAAGGAGGTCCTACAATCAAAGGCACATAAGGGACAGAAGGCTACCTACAAAAAGGGCAGAAGGATGCTGATTAAGTCCTAGGATAATTGTTGTATATAGGACAGTCATTTTGTATATTGTTAAGTTGTATTCTATTTTCTTAATTAGTTATGAGTTAGTTATAACTAACTAGTTTAGAATGTGTGCTAATCACGTGTGCTTTTCTTGAAGTCTCACTATGTATATACATGAGACTCTCTTCACACCTTTGTTATTGTGAAACATCTTTCACACAATCAATAAAATTCTTTTTTCTTCTATTTTCTGTTACTACAAGAGTTGACGCAAGGTGAAAGAATGCTTGTTCACAAAGGACTGAGAGCAATAAGTGAGTAGAAGATAATTTTAGATACCTTGGAGTTGGTGAGTACGAGGATATTTGAATCTCATAATTTCACGTGGAGCAGTATAAACCCTAATTACTAAGGAATGACCATTTTGACATTCGTCTGTACCTTTCGTGTTTCCTCTATAGTCCCGCACCTTTCCCTTATCTTTATGAGTAAAGTCCTCTGCCTTTTGACGTAGCAACTATCCCCTGAGTGTGATGTAACGCATTTATAAAAATTTAACATTTTACCTATTTCGCAAAAGCTTCCACACTTTATCGAGAAAAGCATGTCTTTATGTTTCACGTAAGCGACTGCCATTACCTATAACTGCACTAATCAAGGTCCCTATGCATTTAATGCAAAGTCCCAACTCGCCCTTAGTTTTCTTCTGCTTAAAGATTCCTTTCTTCTTCCTCACTGCATCAGTTTCTCATCATTACCTCTGCCCTCAAACTAGAAATTCATATGGGCCACGACCCATATTCAAAGTTTTATCGATTTGTGTCCACCAAACGAAGTAAATGCAAACATTATATTATACCCTCTAATGTGTTCTATAAAGTGCTTACTTTTTAAGTTATGACCATGCATAAGAGATGAAAGTAACTGTGACAGTTTTTGTAGTTTGAAAAGTGTGATTTTCCCTTTTTCGCAATACAATTGAAAAGTGGGTGCATTATTTTTTAATCTTCTATCCATTCTTTCAAGAATTTACATAATTGCACCACACTGTTCACACAAAAATATTTTATCGCCAATATCCATATATCCTATTATCAAAAATCAAACAATTTGTATAATTAAAGAACATATTGTTAAGAATCGATAATTATTAATAGATTTTTATCTAGAATAATTATTTTAAATTAACACCCACCTTCAATATGATTGAGATAATCGAAAATTATTAGAGGAAAATAAAAGTTGAATTAGGTACAACTTTAATAACCTTTTTTTCATAAACACTAAATTACTTTATACATGTTATATCTTTTTCTATGATATTGTTATTAATTGTGACGTTTCATTAATTCATATCTAAATTGTCTATTACAGAAAAAATGTTAAATTGAATGTATTAGTCACAAATATATTAGTCGAACATATAAAACAATAAACTTTTTTTTTAAATGCATATTCTACATGGTAGCAACGAATTTTTGCGAAAAGCTAGTGGTAGCAAATTTGAAAACAAATTCCACAAAATAGAATTGTACTTTTGGAATTTAAGCTCTCGTAATATTAATGCACAAAAAATGTTAAATTATACGTTAAGTTCTGAAATTTTATTTTACTCGTCTTCTTTCTGTAAAATAGTTCTACATTTTCACACATCATCTTCTTCCATCTATAAAGTTTTATAGAAACACTCTTGCTTAATCATTTGAGAGGCTTTCCTGGAAATTAACCCCCGGTTTAATCATTGTTGTGGTTGTAGGTACTTCATTTGTAGTCGTCAAGTCGTCTTGCTTCCATAAAACAAAGGTACTTGATACTTTTAGTCCCCGTTTAAATTTGACAGTTTCTCGTTAGAAACAAATGTGTTTGTGTTTTTGTAAAGAATATTGGAAATATAATGCAAATACAAATAAAACAAACCAATTTGTATTTCCCTTGTGTGGATGAAAATGAAACTCCGTGCTTTGTAGATTACCAAATGGACACCATGAAGATAAGGTTGTGGCAATCAAAGAAGTCGCTTGGAGACTTGATATGAGTGGAAGACATTCATGCACTTTCCTATTGTGATATTTCTCGTATTGTGGTGAATTAAGAATTTTGATGATACTGAGAATTATTTACTCTTTCAATATTGTCTCTTGAAAGAAAGAACAAGAATGAGAATATTCTTAAGAGAGAAATCAAAAATGATATGAGGATCGGATGGAATGTCCCTTGGCATGCAACCTCTATTTATAGAGCAACTAGGTGATCACCCGTGCTAAAGCACGAGACATTTAGAAATTATTATGCATAAATAATATAATAATTACAAACAGATTAAACAAAAGTTAAGAAAGAGAACTATGAATAATAATTTTTAAAAAATCACAACGAATAAAATTGAACAATAAATAACAATATTTACACATCATTAGAACATAATTGTTGATTACTTGTGCTAAGTACGAGCTATTTAATAATCACGTATGTATGTAATATTAGTTGATTACATATGTTAAACAAGATATACAAAAAGTTATTTAATCAGAAATTGAATAGACTATAAATACTCCAACGTATGTAATGAAATAGATGCACAAGAAAAATGCATGGATAAATACTTATTTTTCTTTTTAGATCAAACAACTTATACAAAATGAAAATAAAGAGTACTTATAAGACAAGGAAAATATATTTTTGAAAAAAACACAAAGTTTTTCTCTCCTTTCAACTTTCGAACAAAAAATCAATTTCTTACCAATTTCCAACTTATCTTTTAATAAAACCTCTCCTTGAGATACCTCAAACTTATATACCATATTTAGTTTTTAACACTTCTAATTATTCAAATTTAACTATACTTAAAACATACTCCCTTCAGTTACCCGATTTAGTTTTTAACATTATTCATAACACTGTTAATTTGAATCATTCCAAATAAATAAATTAAATCATAGTCAATTGAGATCTTATTTGATTTGTTATAATGCAATTTATTAATATCAACTTTGTATAATTTTTAATTATGCACAATAAGATGCATTAGGACATCAACTAATATATTTGAAAATGTGCACAAACTAAGTGAGACAAAGATAGTGAAATCATCATACTATATCATACAATATACTAAAGAAAGACTCCTTAATTCTAAATGACGTTTTTTCAATGACTGAGTACTTGGCAAAATATAATCAACTTAAACTGTTGATACATTTTAATGAACTTCCACATAGTAATATTTATAAATGTAAATAAGAATTCAAACATAGAAAAATTATCAAATTAAAATTTTATCTCATTTGTCTTTCTCTTTTCTAGGAGACTTTTCTTTTGAACGCAATATTTATTTTTGGGTGTTGATAAATAGGAATGGTGTATTAAATCATAATCCTACAAATGACAACATATTATACGCCTTCACTTTGCTGCTAACCTCATTTGATTAACTTTAAGCCTTTGAGTTACCCATTTTATTTTTAATAATAATAAGTTTATTTATTTTTGTTTGATCTCTTTTTGTCTATGCTTTGCAATAGAAGACAAATATTTCTGCAATTAGCCACTTATTCGATAAAGTTATTCATCAACCTCATTTAGTAACCATTTAAGTAAACATTTTAGTATATAGAATGATAACTAATGTATAGATAAAAAGGCATGCTCAATTTAAAGGCAGAAAATGTCATAGTGATTTGTATTAATATATAGAAGATAAATCTTAAATAGCAAATTTATTTTCAATCTTACTAAAACCACATATAATATTCTAACATATATAAAGGGAAGAAAATCTATTTTCAATCTTACTAAATTCAAAAATATTATTCTAATTCATATAAAAATATAAATCTCTTTAATCTTAAATAGGCAAAATTAATAGTCATATAGAATTGCAATAGCATGTATTAATGTATAGTAACTTTTCCTGAAAGCTACAATAAAGTTATAAGAAAGTGTATGTGAGAAGCTAATTTTAGCGGGAAAATTTTTTACCATAATCTAAAACGTGTCATTATGTGGTCTTTGCTTTAAACAAAACCTCCTTTTGAAACAAAAGTGTTTCACTAAGCAAAGCTTATGAATCAAAGCAATGTTTCACCAACCAAAGCTGATGAATCAAAGTAATGTTTCACTAAGCAAAGCTTATGAATCAAAGTAATGTTTCACTAAGCAAAGCTTATGGATCAAAGTAATGATTCATCAAATCCCTTAAGGCATTTAATTGGAATTAAAGTATATTTATTTTAGTCTCACTACTATACTAAGTATGTAATGTATACAAATCTAGGTCTATATGCTCTAAATGTTCAACAAAGAATTGGAAGTGTGGGTAACAAGACATACTCCTAGAAGTTTGTGCTACCAATTTATTATTCATGTAGGGACATGTTATGATTCAATAGTAAAACTACATGCATTGTAACATCCCGTATAAACTCGGTTCGATAAAATGAATATATTTTGGATGAAACAAAGCTCCGAGTCCATAAAGGATGTTATTTAGAAATATCAAACTAAAAAAATTATTAAAACGACTTGGCGGATCAAGTTCTACTAGAGCCATTAAGGTTGTAATAAAGTTTAAAGTCTAGCAGCAAAAATTAAAATAAAAGAAAATATATCTTGAGAGCGTTAACGCTTCTTAACTCTAAATATTTTATGATAAATAAGAAGTAAGATTTCATAAATGAATCTCCCATACTTAAGCCAATTTATTCTTCACATGTGAACTCACTCCCCAATCCTACAGCTTAACTAACTCCTAGTTTTTCACCATAAGAGGAACAACATCATCGCAAGATCTTTAAGATCAAAGGTACACGTCAGCAAAATA
The DNA here is from genome assembly GCF_026212465.1 of Amaranthus tricolor. Taxonomy (NCBI): domain Eukaryota; kingdom Viridiplantae; phylum Streptophyta; class Magnoliopsida; order Caryophyllales; family Amaranthaceae; genus Amaranthus; species Amaranthus tricolor. The sequence goes on along the minus strand of NC_080050.1, from coordinate 8,738,503 downwards.
CTATACAAAAAAAATTCATAACATTAAAGTAACAACATTTTATATAAACATGACCCATCGTAATTATTTTAGTTACTCTTGGTTAATGTCAATTTCATCATTTATGAATAATTCACTTATAAATTAAATAGTCAGCTATACTACTGTAACTACCCAGCCATACTGCGGAAAAAACCCAAACTCCAAGTGTGAGAACAATACATTAGGGGGAGCTAACCCCTAAGCAAGTCTCTACCACAGGCGACATGCCATACTTCAATGCCCATGATTAAGTTTGCATACCCCCGCGGTGGCTCATAATGCCCCCATATACCGCGAGTAAACAATCCACCAATTGACGTCATACTACGTCCACTTATTATGTTAGTGAGGACATACTACCGCTACTTATCAAATTATTGAAACCTTACTTTCAAGAAAAATTTATTATTATCTTTACTTACCACATTCACTCCACAATAAGAGAATGAACGTGATATAATATTTTAGTGCATGTATATACCTTTAGAAGACAAAAGCAACTCTAAGCATACTTATCAACTTCCAGTCACAAATTGAGATCCTACATAATTTAATCGTACATACTTGGATAAGCACACATTCATGCCATCTTAAATTACAAACCAATACACAGCACATCATCCAAAGACATTTTATAACAATCACAAAGTCATCCAATACACTTCACCTCATCACATTATTAAATTTAAAAAAAATTCAGATTTAAGAATATGTACAAAACAGTAGTTTATGACTGTCAAACAAAAATTTCAACTTCACCGTTGCGTTCAGAAGATATCAAAACCTTCGAGTACCAAATTTCATAATATTTAAAGTACCCTACGTAATTTTTCTTATTTTAAGGTCAAAAAGAATCCAAAATCCCCCTTTTTTTTAATAATTTTCAAACCCTAGGGGATTTTACCAATTTACTAAGAAAAACTTACAATATCAATATTATTATTATCCTTTCTAAATTTTATAATTTTCTCAATCATCAATCTTTTAATTTAAATTATTTCATTTTGTTTAATCATTTTATCATCACAATAAAATTTAAATCAAAACTACAGACTTTCACAACACAATCTACAAAATTTAGCACATATATCACACCCAATAATTTCTCCTTTTTCGATATAAAAATTGAATGAACAACGATTCTATGCTTAAATCATAATATACATACATTATTGAATTTCCTAACCATTCCTACAACAATTAATTAATCATACAAACATGCCCACAACTTCTACAATCTAATATCCCTTAAAAATTTCTACATCATATAAACATTATATAACTATAACACACCATATATCATATTAAATAAAATTTTCAGATTTTATAAAGATTATAATTTGATAATTTAAACATAGAATTCATGCCTTTACAAAAATAAACATAGTTTAAAGAGTATAATTACAATACAATTAGCAAGAGATGGAAGAAACACCAAGTATGTGGAGTCGTTAGGTGTATAAGGCTTAGGGTAATGAGAAAGAAGAGTTATTTTTGTTTTGATAGTAAGGAAAATGACATTAGTTTAGGAAATCAGCATAATTAATAATTAGGATGCAATCTTTTCAAATTCCTCCCAAATGGAGTTACAAAACTCCCTTAAAACACTTCCTATGGCCGGGGCCCCTTCAATTCCCTTTTAATTTAATTTAAATTTTTTAATTAAACCATAAGTTTGTTAAGGTTAGCTAAGTGTTAGACTGAAAATGGGTTGAAATTGCATATGTTAGTCCACTTTAAGTAAAAGGTGCAATAACCTTTTAAATAAAAAGTAAATATATTTTTTAAAAAAATATTAGTAAATAAAATAGTTATACAAAAAATATCAGGCTATTACAAACTACCCCTTAAAAGGGTTTCGACCACAAAACCGAAGCACACAACAACAAAGAAAAAGTAAAACCACAAACATAATCACACATTCAAATAACATGAATACACATTCAAAGCCACCATCAATAACCACATACACAAACAATGACAAAAGCATGAAATGGTCGCGAAATTTCTATGGCCCTCTACTCCCCTTAAAGAAATTACGCCCCCGTAACATACTAACCTGAGAGAAAAGGTAAGAGTACTTCTCTCGCAGAGACTCTTTCGTAACCCAAGTCGTCTTTTGGGACCCAAAGATTTAACCATAATACCCTAACCATAGTGGTATCCTTATGACTAGCAATACAAACCATAGTGTCAAGTATCTTAATAGGCTGCTTCAATGGCTTATCAAGTCTCCAAAAATTCAAGATCCAAAATTTGTGAAGCAGACGTGATTTAAATCAGCGTATGACTTATGTCTATCCTGGGCTAACTTCATTTACTCTCAATAAGTTTAACCATCTCAGACATATCAGAACCTAAATGTATCATGATTGCAAAATTTACGCCCAAAAAATTCGTCAAAAAGGTGACATATAAAATCGTGGCTTGATAACGAAACCAAGTCTTATTACTCAACCCAAGTTGTTTGCCACTCCTTAGTTGTTGACATAAGCATAAACTCTGGAGTCGGATTAACCAACTATGTTTGACCATCAGTCATTGGTTGACAGAGGCGGAACATAACAAGAACGGATAGGAGCTTTGCCTCCCGAGAATTTTGAAAATTTTTTAGTATCTGTTACTATATAATTTTTTATAATTTCATCCCATTAAATAAAAAGACAACAATTATAGGAAGAGAATAACTGAAATTAAATTCGAAAAAACTAAAAATTTCAGCCCATTAAATAAAAAGAACACAATTATAGGAAGAGAATAATTGAAATTAAATTCTAAAAACTAAAAATAATTTATATCTTATAAATTATAACTTCAGTTTATGAATAAAAATATCATTTAACAACTGAATAAGCAAAACAACATAATTAAAAATTAAACTTATCATCCACAATTGAAGGATAAAGGTATGTTTAAAATTTTTATCTGAATTTTCATGTCTTATTTAATACTACCTCCTATTCAGCTGAATTGTCCCATTTTTTTTTGGCACTATTCACTTATCACTCTTAATTTGTATTTTACTCTTAATCTATAAGTTAAAACGTAGTCATATGGGATCTTGTTTGATTTGTCTCAATACAAGGATTATTAATATCAACTTTTTATAATTTTTAATTAAGCATAATTTGAGATATTAAGAGTTAAAATGTTGCCTCGGTAAGTGTGAAAAGTCAAATGGGATAGTTCAGCTGAATAGGAGGGAGTAAGTAGTTTGAATCACTAATAAACCATACAATAACAAAATCAATTATTAAAAAGGGAAAATGTCAAAAAATATCTAATAAAATTTTTTTTCTCAAAAAAGTAACTAATAAATTTTTTTTTCCAAAACATACCAAATAAAAAATTTTCTTTTCAAAAAAATACCAAGTTACGGCTAGGGTTAAGTTTTCCGTTATCTTTTTTGCCCATGGTTAAAAAGTACCTAATAAAAATTTTCTTTTCAAAAGAGTACCTAATAAAATTTTTTCTTTTCAAAAGAGTACCAAGAGCACAACATAATTATCCAATACAAACACAACATCATATATAACTCTAAGAACATTGTTATTGCCAACATGCAAAAACCTATGCTCCAACATTCCATGAAATGCCTGGTCACAGGTATTGGCCAACTTCTCAATTGGATAAGCCTCTTCCTCCACCTTTTAGTAATATGCCAGGAAGACCTTAAAAAAACAAGTGAAAGCCCGAGTTTAATGAGGGTAGAGATGGAAAGAAGAACAAGAATTTTGTTGAAAGGGACTTCAAGCAAAACAAATGTGGGAATTGTGGAGGGCTTGGCCATTACAAGAAGACTTTATTAGGTACTCTTTTGAAACGAAAAATTTTATAAGGTACTTTGAAAAGAAAAATTTTATTAGATACTCTTTTTAAAGATGGGCAAAAAAGATAACGAAAACTTAACCCCAGCCGTTACTTGGTACTCTTTTGCAAAGAAAATTTTTTTTATTAGGTATGTTTTGAGAAGAAAAAAAAATTTATTAGATATTTTTGACACTTTTTCCTATTAAAAAAATCCTAATCCATAATTTTTTAGAAACAAATCCTATTATCACTGATTAAGCAAAACCCTAATCCCTAATGGAATGGATATACCTGAAATAGAGTTCAATAAGTGAATATTTTGTTGCATCTGCCATCTTGATTCTTCAATGTTCTTTTGCTAACTTCAAATTACCAAGACCATGAGAGAATGTGATTGAGGATATAAATTATCAATTTTGTTAAAGAATGAAATTGAATTAAAGAAAAAATTAAATAGATGAATATAAGCATGGAGTATTAAAGACACATAGAGTTTTTGGTATTCTGGGAGAGAGTGTTTTAGTGAATTGGAAAATGGCAATGGTAAAGATAAAGTAAAATACATGTAGCCTTGTAGGTGGAGTGTGCAGGCGTGAGAGTGACACGTCAGTAGTGTGTACACAGTAGCTGATAATTATTTTTCCTTTGTCCTACTTATTTTGTGTGAATTATCATTTTGATCTGTCCAACTTATTTTGCGTTATTTTTATTTTTGAACTATAATTTATCATTTTCTTTTAATCTCATTCATACATTCAAACACTTTCTTAATTTCATCTACATAATTCATTATCTTGTTAATTTTATGATTAATAATGTGTAGATTTAACTAACTAGTTGTTCTTGTGATATTTCTATATAAATTCATAGAAGTATTATGTAATTGGAATTTTACAATTGCCTAAAGTTTTATTATGAATACACAAAAAAATATTACATCTTTTTTAAAAGAACGGTGGTCCCAAAAACGAATGCTACGATTGGTGATGAAGGAAATCCATCGAGAGTTTCGCACAATGACCACCACGATGAAGGTCCTTCCAAAGTTCCTAAAATTGACCCATCAAATGCCGATACCACTAATTTTAGAAAGAGATCCCGGATTGCGTCCACCTATGTGGTTTTATCCTCTGGAGAAACGCGATGAAGTACGAAGAGCTTATTTGAAGATGAAACCTTATCAACCTTTTTTTACAAAGTTATCCTTTTGACAAGCCTGACAGCAAAACTAAATGTAGATTCCAATCTTCTTAGTTTGACAGTTTCAAAGATTGGTTATTCACCGACTCAAGATGCTGCTTTTTGTCTTAAGTGTTATTTATGCTCAGAGAAACCAAATCCTCGCACAGATACATTTACTAGAAAGGGGTTTAAAAATTGAAAAAGATCAATGATGAAAAAAATGTGCCTTTCTTGCCCATATTGGAGAAGGTCCTTGCTCCCCTCATAATAATGCAGTTCAAATTATTAAAGACGTTTTAAATCAAAAAGGACATATTCCACATGCTTTTGAAGAGCAAAGTGAAGAACAAATTAAGAGAAATAGATTGCGTCTTGAGACATCTATTAGAGTCATTCACTTGTTAACTTTACAACCTTGTCCTTTAAGAGGTCATGATGAGTCAGATGAATCTGAAAACCAAGGCAATTTTCTTGAAGTACGAAATGCTTTTGCTGAGATAGATGATGATATTACAAAGGCAATAGAAAGTACACCATACAATGCAAAGTATACTTCATCTTTAATCCAAAAAGAGATCATCCATATTCTTTCAACCAAAGTTCGTGACTATATTCGAGAGGAAATTGAAGACTCTAAGTTCTGTATTATGGTTGATGAGGCTCGTGATGAATCTAAGAAGGAGCAAATGGCTATAATTTTGAGGTTTGTTGACAAATATGGATTGATTAAGGAGCGAGTTTTTGAACTAATACATGTTACTGTTACCTCAGCATCTACACTAAAAAAGTGTTATATTCCGTACTTTTTCATCATAATTTAAATGTTGAAAACATTCGTGGGCAAGGTTATGATGGTGCTAGTAACATGAGAGGGGAATAGAGCGGACTGAAAGCTTTATTCCTTACTAATTGTCCTCATGCGTATTATGTGCATTGTTTTGATCATCAATTACAGCTTGCATTAGATACTGCTTCTCGAGAAGTTAGTTTAGTCCATCAATTTTTTTCAAATTTGAGTTTTATCATAAATGTCATTGTTACATCTCCAAAAAGACTGGATGAATTGCATGCAAATAAGGGTGCTAAAGTTGAATTTCTTTTATCTATTAGTGAACTTCAAACTAGTAAAGGACTCAATCAAATTGGCACATTAAAACGAGCTGGGGATACACGTTGGAGTTCTCATCTTCAGTCAATTCGTAGCTTGATCACTATGTTTAAGTCATCTATTTCTGTCTTGGAGAACATTTCGTCTGATAAAACTTGCAAATTTTCTCAACGTGGAGATGCTGACGCTGCACTGAATCTCTTAATTTCCTATGATTTTGTGTTTATTGCACATTTGATGATAGAAATATTACAAAATGTCAATACTCTTTACCAAGCTTTACAACAAAAATCTCAGAATATTGTTAGTGTACTCAAGTTGGTATCCACAACTAAAAGGGTTCTTCAAACATTTAGGGAAGATGGGTGGCATACTTTTATTGAAAAAGTAAAAAAAAAATTTGTGAACAACATGATATTTTGATACCTAGATGCTCTTTATGTGGTTCGTAAAGGTCGAACACGACACCAAGAGGACCAAGTCACTATTGGACATTACTATCGTGTTGAGGTATTCTATGTTACCATTGACACACAATTGCAAGAACTAAACAATAGATTTAATGATCAAGCGATAGAACTTCTTACACTTGCAACGCTGTTGGAGCCTAAAGATGGTTACAAAGATTTTGACATAGATCGAATATGCATTTTAGCTGAGAAATATTATCCTATAGATTTTACTTCTCAAGAAAAGATTTAATTTAATATCTCAGTTGCAACATTTTCTTCTTGAAGCAAAGGATGATTCTAATTTGGGTACACTTTCATCTTTATCAAAACTTTGCCAACAATTGGTAGAGACAGGAGATGCAAAGATATATTTTTTGGTTGATAGATTAAATAAGATTGATTATGGCTCTTCCTGTTTCCACTACTACCACTGAAAGAGCCTTTTTGGCAATGAAGATAGTGAAGACAAGACTTCGCAACAAAATGAGCGACGATTTTCTTGCTGATAGTTTAGTGATACTTATTGAGAGACAAATAGCAAAGACATATATTGTTAATGAAATTATAGAGGATTTTAAAGAGTTAAAAGAGCGTCGAGCTTTACTTTGAATTAAAATTTACTTTTTGATTTTGGGTTGTATTAGTTGACAATATTTTATTAATTACTTGAATGCAATTTTTTGTCAACCACGCCCCCTAATATCTTGTTCAAGTTTCGCCACTGTTGGTTGAAAAGAATTCTTGTGAAGAAGTACAATTCCCTACAAATCTCTACCTCTCTCTAGCACACACCATCAACCCTTAAAATAAACAATGTCATTTCGAGAACTGTGAAACTTTCAACTTCTCCTTTACTAACCTTTTCCCAAGATTTAGCAATCTTGGAAGCCTCAAACTAGCTATTTAAGATCTCTCCCAAAGAACGCAGGGTGAATGGATAACATACTAAACCAAACTTCCAACTCCAAAGCAATCAACGATTATATCATATGACTTAATTTATGTTTTTTCTAACCGATTCACTTAAACTCCTTCCACCATATACATTGCACTCTTGTTCATGGAATTAAATTGATATACTTAAAAACCCTTAGGATGAGCAAAGACCATGAAGTTTAAACTTTTCCTAGGTACAGTTCCCTTCAAAAGGATCACAAACTTTTTAAATTGGATTTCCATCGCATCTTATCTAGTAGCATCTCCTAACCTTGAAAATACTTCATTCTTTCTTCTTCTTGATTAAATTTTTCAACTTTATTACGTAATGTCCTTTACCTGCTTACTCACAATTTCATTGCATACATAGTCAAAAAATAAATAAAACACCCAAATGCAACCTGCACATTTCCTTTTAAGTAGAACTTTTCACTTCGATCAATATCATTACACATCTACACCTTTCACTAGTCAAATAGAACATAAAGAATTTCCAAATTGATGGTAGTTAAGCTCTTCCTTAAGTAACAAAAAACTGCAAAGATTATCCAATCAACAGCTAAATCTAGATTCCCACGTTTTACGTCAATCACTCTGTTGTTAAAAAAAATCAACTAATACATCTCACAAGTACCATAACAGTCATCTTGCACAACTAGTATATCCAACTTAAGTATCAAAATCTCTTTATCAACGATAAGTCATGCTTTATATATTCAACATTTTCAAGGCGCACAAAAATTCACCTTTCTTTCTTTATAAGAATCCTCAACCTAAAATCTCCTCCAAAAACCATCATCACACCAACATTAAAATTTTCAACCATGTAAAAATTAAATGAGATAAACTCCCGAATAATCTTAAAAAGCTTGTTTGAAATCTTTCCCCATACTACCTTAATGCTTTTCTGCTACCATGGCAGCCAAAAATCTAACCTCGACAGGATTTCATTTCCTTAACTCATTTTAAATGGTAAAAATTCCTTCATCTCAACGACACTTCTCAAGATAACCAATTCCTCCCAAATTATTGTATTTAATCAAAACCTTTTAAAGCCTTTATATTAGAATATAGTATTGCTACAACTAACCTCGGGGGATCCTTCCCCCAATACATGTAAAACAAGAAAAAAAATTGTTTATGCTCGTCATGATTCTCCTGAGCTTTAACATTTCATCCTATTGAGCAATCCAATAACATTTGCAAATACTCACTTTTAGCAGAAAGGATCAATTTTAAATACTCATAAAACCACTGGTGTATTATTCATACTAAAAGTAACATCGTAACCCCACGTAGTCATAGGATAACTATACTTGAATTCAATCCACCAGTCCACTCACTTGAACATTCATCGAACCATGAACCAAGCGCCTAGCACAACCACATACCATCAAAGTGCTCCTTCCATTCGTATCATACGAGGCAATGCTGACGACATGATGTAGCTCTTCATCAAAACTCTTTAACTGAGTCTTCTCACGCATGTCTTCACATAAAAACCTTGACACTCAGCAACCAAGTCTTAGATCGAAATGTATTTTCAAGTTATCTTCATCCAAATCTCTAAATGAGTTCTTGAAAAACATAACTCATCCAGTGATAAATCATACTATCTCCAGTTCGTCTAACGGTCACTATGATCCTCAACACACGCTTTAAATTCCCGATATGTTCACACCTGAGAATATGTTGTACTTTGATATAACTCAAGTTACTAATTATTACACCAATATAGTCACACCTACTCTTATCCCGTATAAAATCTACTCCATTGCTCACCCCTTTCGTAAAAAAAATAGTAATACACGATTTTCATAAAAATATATTGGCAAATAAATCATTTCTTAACAATTAATGCCATAGTAAAACAATCACATAATACCTTTCAATTTACATAATCTCTCTACACATAGTAGTTAACTATTAATGAATAATAACCTTCTATAGGTTAACTGTAACACCTCTGAATTTCCAACCCCTTAAACGAAACCAAAATCGTGAAGGACGGGAGGAAATTCGGGTGTTACATAAAAAGAAAAATGAAAAGAATTAAAAAAAAAACGTTCAAGACTAGTTAAAAAGGATGAGTGAGTGAAAATTCCGGCAACATCTCTACTGAAATTGAGGATATAATGTAGATCGATAAATAAAGTATTTCAACTAAACTAATTGAAGGTATCAAAGCCCTTTAAAAGATGTCACAATGGAATGAATCATCGTCGGCTTATCAATTCACTAATTCCAGCACAGATCGTGGTTCCAATGTTAACGCATCGGTTTAACGAATACAAAAGAACTAATCTTACGATCATACATCCAGAAACTACGCAGCGGACTATAAATTTACAAGGAATCACATGGCTCCAAAAAAGTGATTTTACAATCCAAAACTTTTATAAGAGCTACAACGTCAGGCTAATTGTATAGTAATTGCTATAATCGCACTCCACTCTTCCCTAATGCCAAGAAAAAGAAGCTCTTATACTTGTTATGCCAAAGCTATGATCCTCCTACTGGTCAGCATAATGACCATAGTCAAATGTGTCATAGCAGGAACATCATTGGAAGTCATGAACAACAACAACAACAACAAACACATACACGTCAGTAATCAATAAACTTATAACAATTAGAATCATAGAACAAAAGGATATATAATGATATAGCATAGCAATAAAAAATCTACTCATCTGTCTTAACACCTCTTTTTACTAATGATTTCTCTTTCAAACTATTAACCCCTCAAAATATATTCAAAGGTAGTGGATCTTTTCTCTATTCATGGCATAGTGACACAGCCAAAGGCATTATCGGCCACCTGGCGCCCATGGCAACGTATGAGCTCATACCCCCTCCAGCTGACCCTCTCATGTCCTATTTTCGGGAAAACTAACACACTGGGGTACTAATCCAGTGAAAAGGCCACCATATTGGGGTTTGAAAGGCCCGCATTGAAACACCTCTGTCAAGGGGCGATATCGGCCACCCAGCGCCCAACGAAAAAAGTATGCTCATACCCTCCTTACGGTGATCCCGTCGGATCACACCTAGGGGACTACTAAATCAACCGGACATAATACAATTGAGTCACGCCATAGTGCGTTCTCTACTATCTAGAAATTTATTCTCATAGTCTCCTAATGCTTTCATTCTACTTGCCTATACTACTATTTTGACTATTCGATAGCATAGTTTACTTCCTGGTGCTCTAAAATTCTACTAAGATGCATATAATCATGAAATATTGCTAATACCTTGAAACGATGGATATGATAATTAATTACTGTGTGTACATACCTACAAGCGTCACTGCACGATCAAAAGTTACAAAAGTCACCCAACTAAGGTTCTACTTTCCTCTTATGAATTAGAAACCTATACAAGTTAGGAATAGAACTAATAAGTTCGTTCCCTTAACTACTTTGTCATACCAACTAAATGCCCAAGTAACCACTATCACCCATTCAACATGAGTTTTCGATTACTCTAGCACGCACACAACTCATTCAATACAAGTCAAAATCATTAACTCAACACAACATAAGTCTTTTCACCAATTGAAGAGTAAAAGCATATGTGAATCGTTCCTTTTCATCTACTAATTTTGAGTATATCGATTCGCGTTACCTAAAAATAACCAATCACAACTAACCCTACAATTTTAATATAACACTTATACGACGATAAGGCAAATTTTAGAGTTATCGAATCGCGATATCATTTGTTATCGAATCTAATTTAAAATATGATTTCAGTAAAGGCTATTGATGATGAACATAAGAACGTTGCGGTTAGGGTTTACAGTGATCATATTGTTTTATATATTCTTGTATTATGATTTTATTTTTATCAAAAGTTAATTTTTTTATGGGCGGTATTTTTTATTGTTCTTGAATACAGTTTAGAACATTATCCGTTACTTGAATAATAATTAATAATTGGGTTTTACTTTTAGTTGCGTTCGGTTTGATCGAGGTATTTAATCGAATCAATATTTAATTGGTGTGATTTTTATGTATACAATTGTTTTGTAAGTTTTTTCTGATCAATGCTACTGGATTTTGTGTTTTAGAAAGGTCTATTTATTAAAAATATTAGATTAGTATTGAGTTTTAAAGTCTGAAGACATTATTATATGGGCCCAATTCATTATATAAACTCTTTAATATTTGGAAATGCCTAATTCATTTTCATTTTGTTTGTGCAAAATAACTTCTAAACTTGACAAATTAGTTCGAAGTCTTATATTATTTAATTGGTTTAAAATGTAAGTTGAAGCGTTATTTGGTTGTTTGCTAAATTAACAATGGTTAAGTAATATGATGAATTCAAACAACTAATTCATATCAACATTCCTTTAGTAAAATTGACATAACAATAATCACACATAAGTATAATGTCTTATGAGATAATTCATATCAACATTCCTTCAGTAAAAAGCCGCAAAAAAAAAAAAAAAAAAAAAAAAAAAAAAAAGAAATTGAATTTCAACATGTATATGAAGTGGCAATTTAGTTTTAGACAATCTAGGCCTACGGAGCCGAAATCGTCTGACAATAAAACAACTTCATGTAAGCATTAGTGAAATGTCTTAGTTCAAAGTTTAATAATTGCAAAATTTTGAAATGATAGTGAAGGTAGTATTGATTAGTATTTTCTAATAGTCTTTCGGTTTGTTTTTTGGTAAAAAAAAAAATATGAATTTTAATATTTAAATTTAGTATGATTATAATCCATCTCCACGAAAATACATTTCAAGCAAGATTTTGATACACTCATTTTAGGATATTTTTAGTCCGTCTTTTATAAATGACTGTTGAAGTAGCAGTTGCTTTAATATATTTTTCTTTTATTAAAAAGTCATGTTAGAAGATGAAATAACTTAAATGAATTGATATTTTTTAATGGAAATTGAAAATGTTTGTATTGACAAAGATATTGCATATATTTGAAGCAGCTCCGTTATTATGTTAACATTGAGACATAATTAAAATAAATTGTGGATATTCACCAAGTTTTAGGATGGATGGTGACCGTTCCTCGTCCAGAACTATTAGGCCCACCCATGTCTCTATGCGGCCCTGGGAAAGGGCAAGTTCGGCCTGTGCCAAGGCCCAGATAAAAATAAGCCATAAATGCTTTTACCAGGCGTCGAACCTAGGCCCCACCTTTGCGGGTAGCAAGGACTTTACCATTTTAGTCTGCAAATGCTCCCTCCTATTCAGCCTAAATGTCCCATTTGACTTTTTACACTTGTCAAGGTAACATTTTAACCCTTAAAATCTTAAATTATTCTTAATTAAAAATTATATAAAGTTGATATTAATAATCCTTGAATTGAGACGAATCAAACAAGATTCCACATGACTATGTTTTAACTTATAGATTAAGAGTAAAATACAAATTAAAAGTGATAAGTGAATAGTGTCATTCTCATATTAATAAAAGTTTGATCATAAAACAAGGTTTTTTTCATAATTTTTCATTACCACCTAATATCATAATGTTCAAATGGTATTGGATTGAAACAAATTTTGTAAAGAAAATGAGATTGTTAAAGGAATATAACCATGCCTATTAAACTAGTCAGAAGATATTCCTATCAAAATTTAACTAACTTTTCATTACTATTCCCAACATATATTACCGATTACCAAACGAGCCGATAATGGGGATGCTTGGCAATTGGTTGTGTTGGTGACTTTTTTTAGTTGGCTTTTTGTTGACTTTTTAAACTAGCTGAAAAGGCCATTGGAAATAATTGGTAAATTTAGGTATTGATTGTTGGTTGTTTATTAGGGACAAAGTAGGTCAACAAGTCAAAAGCCAACAAAAAAGGTAACTGGAGTAGCTTTTTTATTTTGACTTAAAAGTTAGCTTTTCAGCTGGCTTAAAAGTCATTTACCAAACACTATTTTCAGCTGTTTAACCAACCAACAAATCAAAAGCTAAAAGCTAATTAAAAATCTTATGTAAAAGCGAACATCCAAACACCTCAATGTATTAGCGGCTATAAAATGATGGCGGCCGGTGGCTTAGACGGACCGGGCCTATGTTTGAAAGCTAAAAAAAGTGTATAAATTAATGTCTGAATTAGGTGCATCATATAACCAGTTGACTGTTGCTGTTCAGGGGTTATTGGAGTTGAAAAATGGCCCTATTTTGAGTAGTAATAACCTGGGAATAGCCCGAAAGGTCGTTAAAAGATGGTTAGCTTGATCAAGAATGTATCTTCAGTACTGTAACTCTTAGTGGTGGCCCTGTGCATAGACCAATTTACAGTTTGCTTTTAAACTTACAACTGGCAATTAGCCAATTACTATTCAAAGTTTCCAAATTTTCAATCAAAGGCTGTTTATCTATTTTTAGTCAAAGCAACTACTCTTAAATTCTTATCACATCAATTTTTATGCTAAGCAAATTAACCATAATAATAGCTAATCAAAATGAAAGTAGGACGAGCTGATACGATTGCCACTTAGGCACGGTTCAGTATGACACGAGATATGTAGAGGTACGGTTTGTGCGAGCCACGAATAAAAGAGTGATTATATATACCCAATACGGCCAATGGCACAAGAGTAACCTACGGGTTGTCCCTCTTCTGTTTGATTCATGTCACGAGTTTATTAATTTTTGTTTACTGTTTCTTATTTATTTGTTAACTGATAAATAAATAAATAAACTAACATGTTTTGCAAATCGACTTATTTATTGTTTTTAATTACTACTAATTGAATTGCTTAATTCATTAATTACAAAATTATTTAAATATAATTGTACAAGTTAATTATTTTTCTCGAGTTGGGGGACTTCTTTGGTCGCGCTCTTCTTTATGGGTATGAGTTGCCGCCGTCTTTTCCTCCCCAGACCCTATCCATAGTTTTTCAATGAGCGGGATACACTAGATAGGATGATGATGATGACAAGTTAGTAAATAATAATTACATAAAATTATAAATATATAATTATCTAAGATTAAATCATAAAAATATGAAAACATTGAAATTAATACAAAATATGTAAAGATCCATTAACTGAATGTAATATGAAGTAGCAAGTGGAAGGTGTATGAGCCTTATTTTTGGGTGGCTAAATTCCATATACTGATATAAGACATTACAACATAACACTGTTTACAATACAACTTGACGCGACAGAAACCATGATACACGAACGACATCATATGCATTTAAAAAGACTGAATATTAAACCTAGCTAAGCATGGCCATGTCGGCTTGTGTCTAGCCTATTGTTGTGTCATGCCAGAGGCTAGTCATGTCATGGATTCGTGCACGTATAGTCTGATCTCAGACTACGGTTTATATGACCTATTGGTGTTAGAATATATAATATATCTTGATGCCTCAACTATGAGCTTAAACTTTTGGTTGAGTTGGTTCCTTAACATGGTATAAAATATATAACATATCGTAGGGCCTCAACCATAAGCTTAGGCTTTTGGTTGAGGGCCTAGGGTATGTTATATACTCTAACAATTGGCTTGTCGGATCAGTCAGCCGATCAACTTTGATTTCTTTGAAGAAATGATCAATACTTCAAAATAATTATTCAAACAATAATATTTATTTTACATGCAATTGTAATAAACTTTGGAAAAGTAAATTCAATAAATTAATTACGACAATTGCAACAAAATATAAAAATATAAATTTTCTATAAAATAAATGTATCATAAGTATATATTAATTCTTCAATATTTAAAATGCTAAATAAATCTTTAGAAAAACTCTATTCTATTTATTAACACATCATTATTTAAAAAATTGTCAAGTCCTATATTTTTAATACTACTAAATTAACTTATTAAAAATGATATCCTTTTATTTTCCCCACTTTTTAAGAATATAGTCCATTATTATTTAATTTTCAGATTAGATTGACTAGCAAGAAATCATCTAGCTATTAATCTAAAAAGGTTAAACATTTGCAAACTTTTGTCCATGAGCACTACATTACAACTATATTTAAGTAGCTGAGTCATATCCAAGTGGTTGTACCTTAAAAGAAGGTAATCTTATAAAAATGGCAAAACTTATTAACTTCTTTAACAAATGTGGTGTATAAATTGAGTCCAAATACATCAAGGAATTAAAGTTGGCTTTCTTTACCAATCTTTCTTTCTCAACATTAATTTAAATGAGCAAATTTGATTCAAAATCAGACAACTCAACCCAATTAAGTGTCAAATTATACTTATGCTTGAATTTGGTTTAAATTCATATAATCAAATAAATTTTGCATAAAGTAAACAATACATTTATGGACATGTTCGGCACAAGATAGTTACGGCCTTTAAGGTTGCGGGTAGTTGTAGATATATAATTGTAGTTATTACATATATTATCTATAGTTGTCTAATTAGTCTTAGTTGTGTAAATTAATATTTTTTCGTTAAAATAGCGGTTATGGTAGATGTTGGATTATAATTTGTTAAGAAAAATATAAAGAAAATTTTATAAGGGTGATATTAAACAAATTGACATTCCGTTAATGGTCTATGAATTATAAGAACTTACCAATCAAAGATCAAAAGACTTGAGCTAGAACACTTGAACACTCAAAATAAAACCTTGATTTTTTTTTTTTCTCTTTTTCTCTCTATTTCTCTCTTTTGTTCGAATGGAATGGAGGAAATAGAGCAAAAATTTCTAATTTTGGATCTATACTAAGCATCTATATGAAAGTCATAAAGCTTAAATATCTCCATAAATTGTATTAAGGGGAGGAGTTACAAGAACTCCTCCAAGGGGCCTTTTAGAACCGGTCACCCCTTCCCTTTCCCCTTTATTAATTTTTTTATTTGATAATTTGATTAAATTGTTCAATTAATTTATAAGACGTTAAACGTTACGCGATAAACTTACTATGCAACAAAACGCGCGCACAATAAAACTTAAAATACAATGAATTCAAATGTATGTACTTTTATATTTTTAATCGACTAAAAATATATTAAATAATTATTTATCTAAATGATATTTTAACAGGGTGTAATAATAATAATAATAATAATAATAATAATAATAATGATGATAATAATAATAATCAACATGAAATTAATCATAACTTTCATCTCAAATCTCAATAGCAATAAAAATTATACCTTTAGATCATCTTGAAACTTCATTTAGACCAAGATACACTTTAGATGTATTTTCCTAAAAATTAGGGTAGCTTATGAAGTATTTAACTAATGTTCTGGTTAAAAATTGGAAACAATTAAGTAAATGAGTACCTTCGGGTGGATGTGGTGGTCAAATGGTGGTTAATCGAAAAACTATTGAATACCTGAAAATAAACACCAACAACCCCAGGGTGGTCCCCGGGGGCGGTGCCTCCGACGCCCAAATTAGCTCTTTAATTAGTAAAATTGCCTAATAGGTCCTTTCGAGTGCACAGTGAGAGCAAGGTGAATTACTACTTAGAACTTAATCTTGACATGAGGTCTTTGAAGCTACTATAATCTATAATAGTATTTTGAGAGAGATAAAGTCTTTTACTTAGCTTAGTGAAAATATCATCCTCTGTTTATTTACCTCCTAAGAGGTGTATATAGAGAGAGGCTTCCTACTGAACCCATTTAATGTGTTGACTTTAGCCCATTAAAAGTGGGCATATATTTTATTCACAAACAGCTAATAATATATAAGTACATAGTATTACATATCTATAAAATTAAACCTATATGTTAAAATTAAAGAATACTCCTATTTCCTGAACAACTATCTACATTTCTTTTTATGAAGCTACTACTAATTACTAAAGGAAAAATATATTTATAAATATTATCTCAAATCTAATAAATTAATAATTTTTGCATCTTCAAATTCCTTTTGCAAAAATTATAGAATTGATCATAAATTTATTCTAGCTAAGGCGGGTATTAGCAACTCTTATATAAAGTTTAACTCAATGACATGTTTAACACTATAAGGCTTATCACACCACTGTTCTACCCCCCTGAATTATGGTAAATCACTAAATCATTACCCCTTTATCGTTCTATGAAATCGGCAGTGGTCACATAAAATTTGCTATAATTTTTAATTTGGCTATGATTGTAAACTCTCCTTTCAACTCTTATTTATAAATTTAACTTATATATTTCATTCAATATACATATCTCAAATATTTTAAAATGTGTCTTATTATGCCAAAAAATTAGAGGAATCTAAGCTCAGAACTACTTAGGCATGGTCTGATTCATTTGATTAAGATTCTATCATCAATGTGTAATTGTTTATAAGATATAAAACAAAAGAATGATAATCAAAAAGTTTTATCATAAATATAGAGCCGTTGTCAGTTGATTACTATTCAGTCCATTCTATACGATTTTTATGTATTTGTTGTTAGTGATAACATTTTAGTATTCCAATACAGTTAACTGACATTCTTATTAGTGATAACACAAATAAAAAGGTTAATATTAAATTGACTCTTATTAGTAAACATCATCTGCAACTTTACATCAAGAAAAAGTGCAATTTATATAAAAAAAAAAGTAGTCCACAATATTTAAGTTTTTCCTCTATCTTTTTATTGCACCAAAAATGCTCAATCTTTGTATGGCAAGTATCACAAAAAGCTAAAGATAGATGACTAGATGCATGATGTACTGAGTGGTGTACAGGTTTAACGCGGCACTAGTTAGAACTTAGAATGAGTTGATGTGTTCATTCGAGTAATCGAATTGATATCGGATTAGATATTTTGAGTCAAATCAAAATAAAGTTTGGTGTCGACATTTATTTTTACATAATTTTAATAAATTTATTTTGAAATGAAATCTAGTCAGATTCATATATTAAGTCGAATAAACATCAACTCGTCAATTCTGCTTTAATCTCCTTTTAAAATAAACATTTATTTAGAGCACATAAGGCATTAATAATATCAACATCATCATCAAAATCATCCTAAGCCAATACCCATCATTTTCATGCCAATAATAGTTAATATTTTTTTTTGAGGATGATAGCAAGGATGGCAAAGAGCTGTCTTCCTACACTATGTCACCTAAAAAGGTCATATAAGCCGTCTTTTTATGATGTATAAGCAATAATAAGACAACCTAATAAGCTTGACTACCTATGAATATTTGCTATTTTCTTCACTTTAGATAACGTTAATGAATGTGATATTCTTATTGGCCTGCTTTGAGGAATAACTAGCTCTTCTTATAATTTACTATTTCCTATACAATATCCTTACAAGCGTTTAAGATTTAATTTATAAAGAGATTCAAATTGAGTTAATTCTTATTATTAAAAATTAGTTTGTGCATAAGAGTCTTATCATTATATGATTTTAAATTTGTATATTTATTTGACATTAATGTGATTGAAAAAAGACAATAATTATTATCTAGGAGTTAATCATTTTAATAAGTTATTAGTAGAAGTGGGTTTAATAGGTTATTTATTTAACTTCCCACATTTAGTAATAAGTTAGTGAATTAATTTTAAGAAATTTAGTTATTTACATATCTATTTAAATCCTTTTGTATCTTTTTATTAATACAAGAAGAAAAACAATCATAATTTTACGTTTATTACTCTATCACCATTACTTTCTTTAATTTTTCCCGACCACAAGGAAAAACAAAAATGTTGCAAGATGAATGTAAGGAAGGGGTGTATTGAATTTATTATAATTGGTCTTTGTTACTTTTTTATGGGAAGGAGAAAATAACATGGGAAAGCTAGTATAGAGAAAAAAAATAAAGAAATATTTCCTCCGTTCTGAAATACTTGTTACATTTTGATTATAAATACTATTTATCGTTTAAAGTTATTTTTTATATTGTGGCTAATGTGTAAGCAAAAATATAATCAAGTGGGATTTTATTTAAATCCTCTAATTATAATATTAGTTTTTAATAATTTTTAGATATATATAATTCAATATTTAAATAAACAAAATAATACACTGCATTGCGTAAAAGTTAAATATAACACGTATAACCGAATGTAGGAAGTAACTTAATGTATCCAATCAAATTCAAATAATTTTATAGGTGAAAAGATAAGAGAAATCTGCACTTATAAGAGTTGGATGATTAGATGATAAATTCGAATCTATGAAATTGCATTTATAGGGTAGAAGAAAAACTCTATCAGATTACCAAGTTAATTTTTAGCTATATCTTTTTAGAGTGCTAACTTTAGTATAATCCCTAAATGTTTTCCATGATCAAAGCAAATTCACTCCTAAATTGTTGATTTAATTAAGTCAAGATTCTCTCTTTTATAGGAAAAACAAAATAAATGTATTATTCCTCTCATTTTACACATGTTCTTAAATAATTGAAATTTAGTATAAAAGAAAGTTTAGTTAGATCTGAGACAAAAAAAATAAGTGGATGAAAAATTAATGATTAGAAAGAGGTATAAGTTTGTATATAAAATTAAAAGGAGAGTGAGACTATTTCCAAAAAAAGAAAATTTGACATTAACAATCTATTATGTTGCTCGTCTGCTGTGAATAATTTTACTTTTAGATTATTTTCTAATAATTCAATATTTGTCTTTAGTTTGTTGTAAATAATTCATTTCTGTCTTAATCAGCTGGCAGCATATCCTATTATTACCAATTATAAGTAATATGGTATGTTGTGGAAAAAAGTATGATAAATGTTAGAATATTAATTAGAAAATAATCCAAAGTGGTATTATTCACAACAAATGAGTGAAAAATTAAATTATTTATCAATTTTTTCAAAAAAGAAAGAAAGAAAAATTAATTAGGCAAACTAAAATTAAAAAAATGAAAATTAAAAGAAATTGAGAGTGTAAATGGTAAATAGTGGGAATATTTATAGAAAAATGTATAGTTTCTTTGAGTTTTCTTTAAAGCCGTCGAAGAATTGACTACTCACTTTTGATCAAACACTCCAAAATAAAAGCTTGAAAAATGAGAGACATTAAGGAAGGTACAAAGCAAGAAGTCTCACCAACCCATTTGGCTGGATTTTTTTTCTACTTGGGGAGACAAGATGTGACTCAATTGTTCTTTACTTTTGGGTTGGCTACCACAGTGATCAACAAAGCACCAACCAAATACTTTCTCTCTCTCCTTTATAATTTATCTCATTTAACTAAAAAAACTCTCATAAACAATAAGACATTAAATGCATTGCTGTGAGACTAATAAAAAATAGATAAATATTTGTGCTATGCACGGAGATTGAAAAAAAAAGTTTTTGATTTAATTTTATACATATACAATATTTGTTTTAATGATTATTTACTTTAAAGATAAAGAAGATTACTTGTTATTATTTTAAACATTATATATATAGGTAAAATTATCCATTTATTAAATAAAACTAATTTTTTAAGCAAATAGAAATATAAAGTAGATAAGTATGAATGACATGAATTTGCATGTCAGTATAATTATAAAGGTATAATTATTCTATAGTTGGTAAATAATTTTCAAAAAACTTTTGCTATATCAAGATAACATTCTCTTTTATTTTGGAAATCATATTGGAAATAATATTGGATAATAATATTGATTTACAAATTTAGTCATGTTTCATTTTGCTATATCAAAAAGTTATTCCCTTTTACTAAAGTAAATACTTCGAAAATAGTATTGCTTAGCAAATCTTCTTAACACATTAAATTGTACTATATTAGTAAATGATTTTCACTGGAAATTCACTTGCCACATCAACATAAAAATGAGCGGAAAAATTTTCGCTAAGAGTTTGACACGTGGCAATCTCGTTTCTTCATTAATGGTTTTTATAGATAGATTGACACATCACCGACTTTAGTAATCCAAACAAGGCGATATTTTTGTTATTTTGAACACATCCATGGTTATTAAAATTGCGATTCTGATCTATGATTCTACGATTTTACGATCCAAAATAAGCGAGCGATTCGAATCGTAGGTAGAAACATAACACGATTTTACGATTCTAATTAATATAAAATTTGTACAGGTGGAATCATAACACGATTTTACGATTTTACGATTTAATGATCCGATTCTACACATTTATTTTTTATTTTATAAATTTTTCATATGTACCAATTTTTTGTACAATTTAACGATGCCACATCATAATTTTAAAAAAATAAATTTGTTCATCTATCTTTGAAGATTTAAACTAATCATTGAATTTTTTTTTTATTTCATTAGTAAAAATAAAGTGAATGAAACTTTAATTAATAAACTTAAACTTTTGAAGTGAATAAATATGACTAGATAGCAAATTTAAATTTATTGTAGAATCTTACGATTCTACGATACGATTCTGCAGGTCTAAACGATTCCATGTAGAATCCCGATTTTTAACAAATTTGAACACATCTACTAAGTGTGTTCGAGACATTCCATGACAGATCAATGATGGGCTATAATACTCCAATCTATGCCATAAATAAGTTAACTAACTCTCAACAGAAATACAATTTTACTCAAGCATAAGAGTAACAATTTATTACTTGTGCATCGAATAAGAATTGATTAATTCCATTGATCTTAAAAAGATAAGTGGAAATACATAATAACATTTATTGAATAAGACAAGGTCTCATTCATTAAATTCATACATTAAAGCCTCACGCTAAAAGCTCCTAAACAATTAACCACCTTGTTGCCACTGTGCACTTGGAAGTACTTGCTAGGCAAAACATTTCATACATATCTTAACTTGGGCGTTGAAGTAGGTCCCCGAAAAATCATTTCAGACCCTCCTAACCGTTATTGATTGTGCAGGTCAATTTGGGATTTTGAAGAGTGATCTTACTAAAGATTTAGCTGGATAATAAAAACAAACCCCTAAATACCAGAATAATCCTTGCTAAAGAATATAAACTTGGACTGATTCTAACTTAGTCTTTAATTAATTGAATTCCGTTTAAATACAGGAACAATATACAAATTCAATGGGATCAAATACAACTTAACTCGTGTAATGCATGTACTAGTAATTCCCTTTTAGCTATATTTATTGTGATGGGAATTCATTTTCATTTTTATAAATATGACTAATAGTACTACATTAATACGATTAATGCTAAATCAATATAACTATTACTATACTTATACAACTGATACTATACTAATAAGACGTATAATATACTAATATGACTATTACTATAAAAATACGACTAAGGTCTTGTTTAGTTTTATTTTTTTGAAATGACATGTTTAGTTCATTTGATTTTAATGATTTAACTAATTAAATTTTACTGACTGAAACTAAATTTTACTAACTTTACCAGATTGAAATTGATTTATACTTATTGTAACTTAATTTTAAAGATTAAAAATAGATTTTTACAAATTTATTGATTTTTATTTATTACTTATAACTAGTCTTACTAATTAAAACTGATTTTTACTAATTATAACTAATTTTTACTGACACTACAACAAATTTCACTTTTCGCGACATTCTATTTATTGGCATTAAGAAAATGCCACTTATGTATATTTTTAGTATAATAATTAATGGTTTTTATTTTAATTTCCGCTATAAAGTGATTTAGTGACACTTGATTTGACCTTTAGTGACATATGTAATTGTTACTATAGTCTATCGTGACATTTATGATGAATATCACTAAATCCTATGTCACAGAAAGCTTTAATATGATTTTTTATTATACTGCTAAAGGGTCTAATAAATGTTGCTAAATCCACTATATATACCAAAAAAATTTGAAATAGTGACATTTAAATTAAATGTAACTAAATATATCCCAATAAAAGTAAATGATGTTATAGCGTGATTAAAATTGATTTTTACTTACTGTAATGTAACACCCGAATTTCCTCCGGAAGGAAATTCGGTTACATGTTACTAATTTTACTAATCAAAACTAATTTGTATTGATTACTTATTTTTTAAGGTGAAGCAAACAGGGGCTAATAATGTACTAAAGGTCTAAAATGAATAATATTACATTAATATGACTAAATTAATACTAATATGACTAATAATATACTAATACGAATAATATTCTACAAATATGACTAATGCTATACTAATACGATTAGTTGCAAAATACCGACTAAATAATAGTCGTAAAATAGTCGGAAATTAAAGTCAATTTTGGGTGGAGGGTATTTTTGTTGCGTTTATAATGTAATGATTTTATATCAGTTGGAACTTCGGACTACAAATTAATACTACAAGAAAACTTGTTTTTAGCAACAAGTTTTAGCAACGACTATATTTTTTTCGTTGCGAAAAATACAAGTTGTTGCGAAATTCGTTGTTGTTGCTAAATAATCGTTGCCATAAAAAAAAATGAGCGCGGACTTTGAAATAATTAATATTTTTTTTTGCAACGATACCAGGCGTTACTATAAAGCATTATTAGGTAACGCAACAACACGAGTCGTTGCGAAAAATTATTTTATGTATTGCAACAACAATGTCATTGCAAAATATTCTCTATTTTATTTCTTCTCTCTTTTCCTTTTCTTTTAATTTGATTAAAAATACCCAAACCCTTCCCTTCTCCCTCACTTCGATTGAAACCAAAAATCAGCCAAACCACACTCCTCAATTGAACACATCAAAATCCAAGAACACCTTCTTCCTTCTCGCCGTTTCCTCTGAAAATGGTTGATTTCTTGCTTGAATTCTGCTACAGTTGACCAACCTTCTTCCTCATTCAATCCATTGATTTTCGAGTGCAATCCTTGTAATCTTGATCTGAATTTTCAAAGAATGCAGCCCTAATTATAGCCTCCTTCTCTGAAGCTTTCCTTCGAAAAACAGCAATGGCAAGATCCGCATCTTCTTCTTCCTCTCGCTAAAACTCAGAAGCAACAACTGCATCCGTATGTCCTTCCCTTCTTCTTGTGCCATTTTTTTTTAGTTCCGATTTACATGTTTGATGATGTCTTGCCTTCTCCTCTGCCTTAGTTCTTGAAGAACCCAGCAACAAACAACGAATCTACCCTCAAGAAAGTCAAATCAAGTGCAGCAGCCATGGCCGCCTTCTTCACCTCGATTCTCTGAACAACACAATAACAATATTCCTTCTTGCCTTCGATTTTCGAAGAAATAAGGGGTAGTTGGGTTCCCTTTGATTGCTGGGGCGTGAATTTGAAGCAAACAATCAACTTCTTGTTCTTCCTTTGAAATAGACGCCTAATTCTTCCTGCAAATTATGGTAATTTTTTTATCTATTCAATTCTTTTTTAAGGTAAATTTCAACCTAATTTTAGTGAAAGTTAGGGTTTTAGTGATTGATATTAGTGCTGGGATTGATATTTTAGTGATTATTGATATTTTAACCTAATTGTAATCAATAATTAATATTTCAGTGATTGAAATTAGTGCTGGGGTTGAAATTGTGATTGATAATAGTGTTCGGTTTTAGTGATTGAAATTGCTTTGTTTTTTAGGCATAATTTTTAAGTGAGTTTTTACTTTTAAGCTTTTTAAATGCCTTTAGTAGTTATTATCTTTAGTTCAGATTGTTTAGTACTTTAGTCAGTTGATTATTTGATGCCTTACAAAGAAGAAATCCGCCATTTTCAAGACCCTTGATTTATAATATGCTTGTGGGTCTTTTTTGTTGTTGTTTTATTGTTCAATTTTGAATGTTAGTTATTCTGCAAGTATTGGAAATTGATTTTATGCAGATTTTTGCTTTGTCAAAGCTCTCATTTCCTTCTTTTAGGAAAAAGAGATACCAACTTGGGGCTTAGCCAACAATCTGGAGATTGAAATCAGTTCCTTTTTTTCTACTTTGCTGATCTTTGCTGCTTTCCATTTTAATTGCACCATGCTTCTTAGTATACTAAAGATTGGGATATAAGACAAGGTGACATTAGCAATTTGTGTATTTGATTGTTATGCTGCTGGCTAGTTATTCTTTAGAGTTTGGGCCTTGTTTTTTATCTGGGAAGTATATAGAGAATTCTAATTGACTGCTAGAGCTTTCTCATTGGTGGCTGAGGAATAATTTTGGCTTTTGATAGCCCCAATACTTGATCGCTCTCTCTGTAACACATATCACATTTGTTTTAAAACAGAAACAGAAATCAAAAATTATGTTAAGTATGCTTCCAGGTCTGATCTATCTGACAGGGGACCTTCAGCTCCCTTTTTTGGTGTCTTAATGTGATCTTTAGGAGGCATTTAAGGTCTTGATGGAAAGGTCCATGTGTAGAGATTCCAAAACTATCCTTGGTGTCTCCTGGGATGCTCAGGTTGGCTCTGTGGAAGAGCTGCAAGGTACGCTGGTCAGCAGGTGGTGGCTGCAGCTCTGTTTGTGCTGTTTGAAGCTTCTGTTCTGTTTGCTTGTTGTTAGAATTCTTCTTCTGACTTCTCTTGGTCTTGTAATGCCTTTATGCTCATGTTTGGCCCATATTGGATGCTAACATCATTAGTTTGTAGGACTTCCATATCAGATTCATTAGGCATATTGATCCAATAATGGTCTTCAATGTTTGTCTTTGTTTGTGGTCTATTTATAATAGGATCAAAAACTTATGGAGCATTTAAGTTCATGAAAGTTACCTTAAAAATTTATTTCCATCATTCCTTGTAGGTATTGGGATAGAGACTACTATAGGAGGACACGAAGACGAGAAGATAATGAAGGCATGAACTTCATTGAGTCTGTGAGTGAAATTATCATTTTGATGCTGCTTGACAATGTTCCAATCATGAAGATGTTGATTAAAATTTTTTGGGGGGATTAAGCATTGAAACTATTTGATATGATTGCTTCGCTGTAGTTCTTCTCATTTTTTTTTGGAGACGGTGATCCAAATCAAGGAATTGAAGAGAAGAGGTGGAAGCGGGTAATGTTTGAGCATTGAAATTAGATTGTTCTTTTCAAATTGAAGCTGGTAATGTTTATTCAAGTTGATTTGTATGTTATATCATAAGGTAAGTACTATGCTGCATATAGTGGGATTCGTAATTCTATATTAGTGTATGTTTGCTGTTCTCTTCTTGAGTTTGTTCAAAATAAGACGGAAAAGTATTAGAATACGAGGTAGCTAATTAAGTACGTTATTTCATGAGTTATGTACTATGCTTATGTGCTGCATATAGTAGGATCCATAATTCTGTATTGGTGTATGTTTGCTGTTCTCTTTTCGAGTTTGTCCAAAATAAAACTAAAAAATAATAGAATATGAGGTAGCTAATAAGTTAAGACCATTTAAGCTCTCTTACAGGTCATTAGTTTCATGGGTTAGTTTGAAAGGCGGGGCTTCAACAAAGTACTTTACATGTTTATTGCTTGGAGAGTTTTGAATGGATGTTTTGCTTATTTTGCAGTATATGATGCAACAGTGCATTCACCTTAGGATATATATTGATGATAGGATGGGTTTCATTTGATTGCTTAATGGTTTTACATGAGGTACCATCCAGCAATGTAGTTTTCTCCTTGTTTCCAATGTGGTGCTTTGATGCTACAATTTCGAAAATCTTAGCTGTAGCTTTAAATTTGCTACGTGCAGCAAAGATTTCTTTTACTACACTAGGCGCAGCAGTTGAACATCTTATGCGTCTTATTTTATGTATTCTTTGGTAGTAGTGCTTTTAAGACAGCTGATTGAGATGTATAACATGAATCTCGTTGCAGATCAAGTTTTTCGGGGTAGCAAGCTCAACTCTTCAAGACTTAAAGATGAGGATGATGATAACGTTCAGGATGATGTATGCAAAGCAGTCATCCCTTGGGTACCTTCTCATACACTCAACCCATTACCAGAAATACAAACGGAGGTGTCAGATTCAATGGAAGCAGATGAAATTGAAGCATCAACTATGGAGATTGAGAGTGCAAAGTGCCTATCACTTGTAAATTTTTGCATGAAAACTTGTATATGGTAGGAGAATTATTTTGGAAAATTGGTTATACGTTACATGTATATGAATTACGTATGTTTTTGACACACGATAATATTTGGGACGTGTGATGTTTTGGGATACGAATTAATATATAATGATAATCGGTGATATTAGTTTAGTTGGTTATAAATTATTTATTATTTTAATTGTCTAGTTTATATATAGATTGTAGGTTGTTTTAGAAGATAACAAAGTCGTTGCGAAAAATGTGTATATTTTTTGCAACGGTAATAGTTGTTGCTAAAAACATTAATAACAAATTTTACTTAATTGTTTTCCCTACAGTAAAGTCGTTGCAAAAGATTGACTATCATGTATTGCAACGACTTCAATTGTTGTGAAAAACATATATTTAACAACGAAAACAGTTGTAGCTAAAAATGCAGAAAATTTGGCAACGAGCTTTTTTGTTGCTAAAAACGTTGGAAGGAATTGCAACGATACTTCTTTTGCAACAATAGATCTCGTTGCAAAAAACAAATACCTTTTGCAACCACCATAGTTGTTGCTAAAACTTTTAGCTACGGCTGTACCCGCAACAATGGAATTCGTTGCAAAAAACATTTTTAGCAACGAAATCAGGTTTTTAGCAACGACTTTTTCTGTTGCTAAAAACAAGTTTTCTTGTAGTGTAATGATGTATAGGCTAATTGCTGCTCTATACCAATAAGCATTTTGTATTCTGTTACTTATTCTATTATGAAATATTTGATATAAGCCATTAGTGCGTACAAAAAGTATAATTTCGAAGAAATTTTATTAAAATTAAATTATATACTTTTATAATATTAATTTATGTATATTTTAATATAAATAATTGAATTAATGAATTACATTACGTAAAAAGTTAAATATAACAAATATAATAAAACAGCAAAAATATAAATCAATATGTGACTAGCAAATACATACTACTAAAGTTAATTAATAACTATATTCGCCCACTAAAATAATCTCACAAAAGACTTATTATGATAAACGAATAGTTTAAAATTATATAATAAGTCCATTTCTGTGCTTGATCACTTCAAAATTATGAATAGTCATTTTAAAACGGTAAATGTACATTGAATCAGTCTAATATAAATGATCTCACGTGAGACCGTTTCATTTGATAAAACAAATAAATAATTAGTTCACTTTCACTTACGTTCCCTAATTATAGTATCCAAACTAATTAAATATGAAACACCTTAATGATCTGAAAGGTACCACCTTCCAACAAATCTACTTAACTAATTAAATACACTTCCTTGAATAATTAAAACTCTACAAATGAGCCAAACAGTAATTAGTGGATAAAATGTGGCAAATATAATTCGTTAAAAAATGTCATTGTCAAAACAGCTTAAATTCACCCACTTTTAAATATCGCCAAAATTGACCAACAGATTATCTACAGTTGTAATTATAAAACATGCATAGATGATCCTGGATCCATTATGGATCCCAGGTAATCAAATCCAACATTAACACGCTCCTTTATTGTACTTCCACCCTTTTAAAACAAGTTGGTATAGACTCTAAGCGAAAATTTAAAGGCCCTTATATGATTAAAGTTTCAGTTATTTTTTCTCTAACTATGTAGTTTAGTAGTCATGTGCTTAATTGAAAAGCCAAATGCTGCCAGTTGGATCCCTTCTAAAAGCTACTTATGCAAATATAGATTTTTAACTATAAGGATTAGCTCATTTTAGGCTTCTTCATGAGCTGTGCTCTAGGCGATTGCACCTCAAAACTATTCACAAAAGCGACATTACTCATATCTTAAATTTAGTAAGTATGAGTTATGAAATGAGGTTAATAGAGTAGAAATGAAGTGCATATATAGACGGGTAAAGAGACAATTGATAAATGATATACCATAAAAATATTATACATTAAGTTTTATTTTTTTTATAACAGAATTAAAAAAGATTTGTTTCAAATCAATTAGTCTAATTTAAACTGGACGTAAATTTAAAATTGAATTTAATGAGTATTAAAAATGTAAATTTTTTTAACGAATGTAAGCTTAGATCTGTCTTTGGCTTGGGCTTGGCTGTGGGCCAATTGGTTAATCTATTTCTATTGGATTCTTGTGAGATCCGATTTCTTTGATAGACCATTTCTAATTGGGCCGGTCTATTATATAAATTTTTAAAATATTGTAAGTAAGCATTAAGAATAATGTAAGTAGACATTTAAGATATTGAAAGTAGGCATTAGCATTAATGATAATGTAAGTAGGCATTAAAAATACGGTAAGTAGACATTAATCTTTAATGGGTTGAGCTTGAGTTACATCTCTAAAAGAGACAGTCTCTCAAGAGACCAGCTAAAGAATAATAATCAATTTGGTTTATTATCATATATGCTAGTATAACTAGAGTTGGACTCCTTTTATTATGCACCCTCTTTCTATCTTAATTTAATTTGCATTATATTCTATTTTAATCTGTTCTACTAATTTTACTATTTTTTCAGCAATGGCCACACTCTTCTTTAAATCTCATCCATAAATTTATTATATCTCCATCATAACTATTTATTTTTATTATCCACTTGTTTTTGTTGTATTTTCTAAATCAATTCAAAAAGATATGAATGTTAAAAGAGATACTGAGTAATAAATACTACTTCATTTCAAATTATATGCGGTATAAGAAATTTTCAATTATTCGTTCAACACTGTTAATTTGTAATTATTTTTTAATCTATAAATTAAAAATAAATCATATTTGATTTGTATGTGTATTTGTCCCTATTTTGAATTCAACACTCCAAGCCATATTCATGCATATGGATTACAGTCAACCAAGTTGGTGCAACTATTTACTCCCATTTTCTTGTGAGTTTATTAAATAAATCAGAAAGATCAGCAGGAAGTATCCTGTTTTGTTTCTTCTATTTGAAGTCACATCATCCAACACATTATTTTATTTCTTTATTGCCTTCTTTTTGATCTATATATACCATTCTTTTGCTCACTCCTTTAAGTCCACTTAATTATAACTCTACATATTTTTTTCATATCTTCCTTCTTCCTATTCTCCTTCATCATATTCTTCTTTCATTTCCATACATAAATTCCACCAATTTTCTTCTTAGACTACTTCCAATACAACAATTACTAACAATGGCTTGCATGAACTTTTGCCAAAAGGTACATAATATTTATTTTTCTTCATTACTTATATATACATACAGGCAGATTTAAAGACAATTAATGATGTTAACTGACAACATTTAACTAATGTATAAAGTTACATACGACTTAGAGATACAAATGCTTGTGCTGGATAAATTGTTACAAATTTTGCTATTTAAAAGCATATTTTTTAAATATTATTGACATTATATTATTTTGTTCTTAATCCGGCCTTTTATATATATATATATATATATATATATATATATATATATATATATATATATATATATATATATATATATATATATATATATATATATATATATATATATATACACACACACACACACGATGTTTATAAATTTGAATATTTATTTCTTTATTTTAATTTGAGTAGTATTTTATTTAGTATGTATGAATTAATTTGCATATTAACAATGGAGGATGCATAGGTTGGTGGCGTGTACTGCACCTTGGATTGTGCATTCGCCTGACGAGCGACGGCTTGAGGGTTACGTCGTTGTTGCGGCTATAAATAGAGTACTACAAAGTACAAATTAATACAAACCCTACATAATTCCTTTTTGGTGATGACCTATAGTTTTGGACTTTTTGGTGATATCATGATATTAATGTAATTGAGGGGAATGTTATGAAGAAATGAATCAAATATAATATGATTGGTATCAATAGTGAATCCAAGATACTGGTATCGGACAGATGAATTGATCGAACACTCAATTTATGAATGTAATGCTAAATCAACTCGGTTACCATTCTTCTATGTTATGCGTTACACAATTTGATATTAATAAGAATTATAATTATTTGGTCCTAGTTTCCCTTCATTGGTATATATGTACTTAGTACATGACAAACAAGAATATGAGAGTTGTTCTTGAGTAATTGTCCCAATTAAAAAGTTTAACATGATATTTGAGGTATTAACATCAAATTAAATTTGTTCGTTATTATACCCATCATATGAGAGGTTGGTAGGCTAAGAGTGTGGATGTACTACACGTATCACTTATGTTTAACAATAATATTCTACTTAAAAGTGATGGATAAATGAAATAATTCAAAAGAAATTACTACCATCAGTTATATTTAATAAATTTTTGTGATTTGCTAAATTGCAATTATAGATAGTGTGACTATAATCATATAGAATTTGAATGACTTACAAGCACTATTAAGGAAAATTTTTATGAACCTTTGATAAATATTGACAAAAAGATATATGATATTTCTAGTATTAGCATGTTTTCTTCAAATTGCAAAAACATGTCCTTATAGTTGCATCCAAGTCCCTTAAGTTATTGTATGGGCTCTCAAATTTAGATTACCATAATGGTTATAGAAGAAAACAATCTAAAATTTATAGGATTCTAATTCCTATGAATTCAAAAATCTTAATTAATTGACCTATTCTCATTTATAACCTAAGATGAATAAGAGTATTTTATATTGAATAATGAAGTTTTAAGTTTGAGTAAATTTTTACACTAGAATATAGTTATCTAAAAATTACTATTAGGATGTCCTATACCCATCAAAATATTTCATTTTGAAAAATTATTTGCAATAAATTAAATACCCCAAGTCCTTGGTAACTTTTTATACTATTAATTAATTAATTTATTAATGTTGTGTAACCTAACATAATCAAGTATCTTTATTTGTGATTAGGCAACAAATGAATATCAAGATAGTAGATCACATTACTTTAAATTTTCTTTGTGCTGCTGTTGTGAGATATCGTCTCTCAACAAGATAATTTCAAACAAGAAGTCCATATTTTCATATTATGTATTAGAGAAATTATTTAACCTGTGCATCTCTCGGTGAAAACATTTCACACAACAATTTGTACTTTTCTATTACCCATGACAAAAATTCGGATTTTACATTAGATGCACAAATATGTGTAAGCCATCTATAAAATTAATTAGATACTAATATAATTCCGAACGTACTATTTTACAATAGACAACCTAAACTAAAATATTAAAAGGATAGGATCAAGTACCACCTTCCTCGGCCTATCCTGCAATTCAAAAAATTTATATAAAAAGAAATAATTAGCATATTTATTGTGTATAGTCCAAACACAAGGTCTTGTATTTTTATTCAACCTCCATACTAATTTATTTTATATGATATAAAGGCCGACTAATCTCACCAATAAATTTAATTGGTTAAAGTGGTAGGAATAAAACTTAAGGTTTACTATTTGAATTTTTACACAAATCACAAAATTAATAGTGTGTTGTTATAATTTTTTAAATCTTTAAAGATTTTCCTATTTAAAAACATTAGACCTTTGGCTTGTATAGTATAATTAATTTCCTATGTTGTTTTAATCATTCTACTATAATTATTTTGTTGATATATAGCCCGTTTAATCTTTATATTTTGATACGAACGTTGTCATTTCATCTTGTGTGTAGTCCATGTATGTACATAAAAAGTTGAATTTGAAAATATTAAATTTTTATTCATGAATATATAATATTTATTAATAAAGCCTAATTTTATAAAAGTTAAATACTTTATTTAGGTTTTAACTCTTATTTGGTAATCACTTTCAGGAAAAGATAAGAGATGAAAGTGAACAAGTAGAATACACACTTGATGGAACTGTGGATCGATATGGTAAGCCAGCTATACGTACCAAATCAGGAGGATGGGGCCCAGCCATTCTTATTCTAGGTATCACTCAACTTCTCTTCATCAATTATTTTATGGTTAAATTGAAAAGTAGTAATAAAACTGAATCAATTCGATTGTCATTTTTTATTTTTAGTACTAATGTTATTATATATTAAACAATTTAGTATTAATAATAGTAAATCAATTTGATGGTCATTTTTGGCTAAAGTTTTTTATGCAATTTTTTGGTAACTATATTATTAATATAAAATATGAATAATTACTAATGACAGTGAATCAAGGGCTAGCAACATTGGCATTTTTTGGAGTAGGAGTAAAC
Organism: Amaranthus tricolor; assembly: GCF_026212465.1. Taxonomy (NCBI): domain Eukaryota; kingdom Viridiplantae; phylum Streptophyta; class Magnoliopsida; order Caryophyllales; family Amaranthaceae; genus Amaranthus; species Amaranthus tricolor. The sequence goes on along the minus strand of NC_080050.1, from coordinate 8,704,984 downwards.
TTGGTGCTATTTTTGACCAGAGTAGTAGGCCAAAGCAATGCTGATGCAGCTAATAATGTTAGCAAATGGACTGGAACTGTTTATCTCTTTTCTCTTCTTGGTGCTTTTCTTAGCGATTCTTATTGGGGTCGTTATAGAACTTGTGCTATCTTCCAAGCTATTTTTGTTCTTGTAAGTTCTTCTCTCCATCCATTTTATGTATACAAAATTTTTTTGTTTGATTGTCTAATGTATTGGATTATTTAACTTAAATAATGACAATATAGATGTGAACTAGTTTCGCTGATAAAGTCTTTGTCGTAATAGTATCTAAGATTAGGGATTGAAATTTGTCGATCTTAATTAGGCTATTGAGTAACATGATTTCTTTTTCGAGTCAACATACGTACCAAAGGATCAACTCAGCCTAAAGTTTTAACTTAAATTAGGTCAATGTGTCATTAATGCATCAAAATTCTTTGCACGAGAGCCTTTTGGAGTTGAAGTGTAAATACAACACATGTTCTCCTCATACATAAAACTAAATATTTTTAAGATTTGAACTCGAGATCATATGTTATGTTGAGTTTTAATACCATATCAAAAAACTAACGCAATAAAAATTTTAAAATTATGTTAAAGAGTCCTATAATATTCAATATGCTCTATCAATTGTCATAATGTGCTATAGTAATATGTTATATTGTGTATTGTTACTTATGGCATGATTATATATTGGATAACAGGGTTTGGCCTTATTATCACTATCATCATACCTATTTTTGCTTAAACCAAGAGGGTGTGGAAATGAGCTTACTCCATGCAACTCCCACACAAGACTCCATGTAGCTCTTTTCTACATCTCAATCTACATGGTAGCCTTAGGCAATGGAGGTTACCAACCGAATATCGCTACATTTGGGGCCGATCAATTTGATGAAGAACATGACAAAGAAAGGACCTCGAAAATTTCCTTCTTTAGTTACTTCTACTTGGCCTTTAACTTGGGATCTCTCTTTTCCAACACCATTTTGGCCTACTATGAAAATGATGGCAAATGGGCTATTGGGTTTATGGCTTCTGCTACAACTGCTCTTATGGCTTTGGCTTTGTTTCTTGGTGGCACGCCTCGTTACAGACACTTCAAGAATCAGGGAAACCCTGTTATGAGATTTGGGAAAGTGTTTGTTGCTGCAATTAGGAATTGGGATTTTAAGGTCTTACCAAATGCAGAAGGTTTATATGAATTGGATGTAGAAACCTACTCGAAAACTGGTAGGAGGATGATCTCCCATACCGAAGGACTAATGTAAGTTTTGATCCTCTTTTTCTTGCAATACAAATTCCTTGCAGGAACTTCTCTTGATCTTTCTTAAGTTGAGGGACTCTTTGGCCGCACACTCCTTTATGGATATGAGTTGCTGCCTTCCTTCCCTCCCCAGACCCTACTCATAGTTTTTCTATGGGCGGAATACACTGGGTACGATGATGATGACAAATATATGTATGTATATAATTGATTTCTGATTCAGATTCATTGTAATGTCACAGGATCTTGGATAAAGCTGCGGCTGTCAACGCAGTTTCGGATTATAATGAACGAAACTTATGTACTGTTACACAAGTTGAAGAAGTGAAATGCATATTAAGACTCCTTCCGATTTGGGTTTGTACCATTATGTACTCCGTAGTGTTCACTCAAATGGCATCCCTGTTTGTGGAGCAAGGTGCTGCGATGAACGCGACCATAGGATGGTTTCACATACCGCCAGCAAGTATGTCAGTCTTCGACATCCTAAGTGTCGCATCCTTCATCTTCATCTATCGTCGTGTGATAAATCCATTCATTATCCGACTAAGAAACAAAGGTCTCACTGAGCTTCAAAGGATGGGAATCGGTCTGATATTTGCAATTTTGGCTATGGTAACTGCCGGAACTGTAGAGGTTTTCAGATTAAAATACGCGAAAGGGTATTGTAAGAACTGTGAAAATGCTAGCTCGTTGAGCATTTTCTGGCAAGTACCTCAATACATGCTGATAGGAGCATCCGAAGTTTTTATGTATGTGGGTCAATTAGAATTCTTCAATGGGCAAGCACCTGAAGGTCTAAAGACCTTTGGGAGTGCACTTTGTATGTTGTCCATGTCGTTTGGAAACTACATGAGCAGCGTAATAGTTACCATGATTATGAAGATAACTACGCGAAACAATATGCCTGGATGGATACCAGAAAACCTAAATGAGGGTCACTTAGAGAGGTTTTTCTTCTTGTTGGCAGCTCTTACAACTGTGGATTTTGTTGTTTACTTGTTCTATGCAAGGTCTTATAAGTATGTTCAGTTCGACGAATCAAAAGATGGAAATAATAGCGAAAATAAACTACAAATCGAGGTCTAAATTCATCGAGTTTTAGGATTATATATGCAAATTGGACCGATTTGATTCTATCGCTCTGTAACAGATGAAAAGATCGGAAATCAGGAACCAGAAATGTGCACATTGAGGAACACGGAACTGGGTTTTAAGTATGGATGTATTAGAAATCAAATGATTATTGGATTTGATCAAAGAAATCTGAAGAAAGGTGTTCTTGGATATTCAAATTAAGAATAATGCTTCTTCGTATGAAGAATTGATGATAGGCTATTGATGAGATTCTTGTATAAGGATCCATTCAAATATATTAGTAGATAAATAAATTGATTTCTCCAATTCTTTTCTTTCTTTTTTCTTTTTTTATGATTTTTGGTTGGATGATGTAATTTCTATTTAACTTAGTTAGGCAAAGCTTTTATACTTTGCTTAATTCTAGTTATAATTTAACTTATAATTGTATTTGCAAATGAGATTATTTTGAATTATGCACAACATGCCATAGTATTGAAAGGAAAGGTGAGCCAACAATAATGAGAAATGGAAGGTTTACACACACATAAGCAAAAAGTTGGAAAGCTTTGAATGAACAAAACATACACAATGTAAATAATGTCTTGGACACTTCTCACTTAAGTAGTACTCTTCCGTTCCACAATGTTGATTATATTTGACATTTTTTCACATTTTTTAAGTATAATTCGAGCATTAATATCTATAATTATACTTTATAAAAATTATAAAAAAAATATTAAAAAGAATCGAGACAAATCAAACAAGATTACATATAAATATATTTTAATTTATTTACATCAATGAAAAATCATGTGTAAATTTTTTCTCTCAATGAATAAAATATTACATACATCACCAAAAATATGATATGAAGAGAATATATTAGTCAATTAAGGATTCAACAATAAATAAATAAAATACCACTCACAACCTTACTAACTAACTTGAGCTCAATATTCAATCCTTTAATAAAAATTTCCACAATAAAAAAAAAACAAAAACCCATACGGACTAAAAAATACCAAGTAACACCTTGTATGCAAAAGCATAATGCTCTACTACATTGAGCTAATAGAACTTTGTCAAGACATCATTCTTAATTTAATTCAATAGAATTGATAGCTGATGCAAATGCATCAAGGGACCAGGACTTTGCAAATAGCTCGCGAGTACAAGACAATGTTCCTAACTTGTCACCTACGCCAATGGTGCATGAAGAGCAGAACTGGATCAAGGATGCTTGCCAAGGACTAAGCATGACCTCAAGATACCATGTTGGGAACAAGGAAGCCAAGACTACAACAAGGAACAACAGCATACACTTGGAAATGGGAACAGACAGCAGATCCCAAACCAAAGCATTTCCTGTCGACTAGCAGACCTTACTGAGTCCCCTGAGCACAGACCCGTATCACCCAAACCCTGATCAAGGTTGGGACGTCACCTTTGCACATGGGCCAAACCATCTAGGTCCCAGGATCTCACTGATAGACCACGTGGCATCCTAGAGGATAAGTGAAAGGAGGGCTGTCTGACAGATTCTCCAGAACATAATGTACTTAAGTATTTTGTCTTCTGTTTCTGTTTTTTAAAGCGCCTTGTATTTAGCACGTGTTCTTTAATTAAGCGTGTGTTTAGTTTTAACCGTTAAGGTAGTTGAGTGCTCTATATAAGGAGAGCCTCCCACCATGTAATAAAACGTTCAAGTATTCAGATTCATTTGATTCAATACATAGAGGTATTTCAGAAAGTTGTTTCTGTTCTCTTTGTTCGAAGTTGACGGTGACTTCATCAAGGGTATACGAAGTATCCTTTGATCTTTGTGGGTTCAAGGATTGTGGAACAATCATTGGCACTGCAAGGAAAACCGTGTGTGCATAGTCTGGAAGACATTGTACGTTTATCATTGTTAGAAGGGCGTTGAAATAGCCACTGACCAACATCATTAGAAAACCAAGAAAGGATTTCTTGGCTCTGTTCCTGTGTGTCAAGGGATCTTTTCATTGTCATTCTTGTAGTTTTGTGTGTGTAATCAATAAAGGCTTCCACTTTATCAATGCATAACAAAGGCCATAATCCGCCCTTCATTTTGCATCAAATTGGTATCAGAGCCAATTCACGAAAAGGACAAAGGTAGTATAGGACGCGGGTATTTGAAGAACATTGTCAGTTGTTTTGGGAAATTTCAGAAGGAAGAATCTGAAGGCGATTATCAGGCGATAAATTGCAGAATTAATCAACATTGCTTTCTACGATATTCAGGGAGTGATTCGTCCTATTCTGATTTCATTTTTGTTATTCATTTTACGTTTTTCATTCAATTTAATCAAACATTTCACATCAATACACAAATTATTATCTGATATTGCGATTGTGCGATTCTTGTTTGGGTTAAATTCGATTGATTGTTGGAAAATTGTTGTGCTGGTTATTAGCTGTTGACTTAGGGACCATGGACCATGAGGAAAGATTTGGTATGTTAGAGGATGGTATGCGTAGATTGATGATTCACTTGGGATTAGATAATCAAACCGATAAACCGCAAAACCCTAATCCTCGACCCTACGATGATAGAGCCATAAAGATTGACATTCCTGACTTTGATGGCCTTAACCATGACCCAGAACATTATTTCGATTGGGAAAGTAGGATGGACCAATACTTTGAATTCAAAGGAACACCGCCAGACCAACAATTCAAGGTTGCCAAAGTGAAAATGACGAAGGTAGCTTCAACCTGGCTAGAAGGAATACAGAGGATGAGACTTAGGGAGGGTAGGAGTAAATTTCACACTTGGGATAAACTCAAGAAACACATGAAGAGGAAGTATGTACCCCCAACATATAGACAGCAGTTGTATGTGCAGTGTATTACATTGAAACAAGGAAATAGGACTGTCCAAGAGTATATTCAAGAGTGGGAGAAGCTCACTGTGATTTGTAATGTCCATGATGATGAGGAATTAAGAGTGGGCAAGTTCTTGGCAGATCTAAGGGAAGAAATTAGAGGGAAACTGATTAACACACCTTATCTGACCATACACACAGTAGGATTGATGGCCATTGATATTGAAAAACATATGGGTAAAGCAGCCACTTCCTACGATAGAACCACTAAGACTTACACCTCTAAGAGCACTAGCACCACAGCAGCACCTGAGAGGGATATACAACCAAATCCATCAAAGCCCAACACTTTGAAGATGGTAGCATCACCTTCAAAAGATGTAGTTTGCTTCAAATGTAATGGCAGGGGACACTACAAGAAGGATTGCCCAAATGCTAGAGCCTTCACCATGAGAGAATGGGAAGAGATCAGACAGGACACCAGACCCAAGAAGATCCTAGTGTCTAGAAATGGGCACGAAGAAGAAATATATCCACCTAACCTGAGTGATGATGATGGTACCTTCATAATAGATGAGAATGGGAATAGACACAGGTTTGAAGGGGATACTGAGGAAGAAGAGGAAGAGGACCTGGAGAGGATATTACCTGAGAAAGAACAGTATAGTTTGTCTATCAGAAGGAGTTCCCACACTACACCCATGGCAAAAAATGCATATCAGAGGGAGAACACCTTCCAAACCAAGTGTAAGGTACAGGGGAGAGTATGTGACCTGATTATAGATGGTGGTAGTGAGTCAAACTGTGTGAGCGAACAGTTGGTGAATGAGCTGAACTTAGAAACCAAGCCTCACCCACACCCTTACAAGATAAAATGGTTGGACAATGAATCCAGTGGGTTTGTGAGAAAGCAGTGTTTAGTGAGCTTGACCTTAGGCACCGACATTGATGAAGTGTTATGTGATATGCTTGATATGGATGCATGTCATATGCTGCTAGGGAGACCATGGCAGTTTTACAGAAGAACCATACATGATGGTACACTAACACCTATACCTTTAGGCACAGTGGGAAGAAGAAGGAATTAGTGCCTTTGCCTCCACACAGAACTGTTCCACCTAAGACCACTAAGGCACCTATACACTTGATAAACAAGAAGGCAAAGATTAAGGAAGACAGTAGGGAAGGGCAAACCTTTCTATTGATCAACAAGAAGGTTAGACAGGAGAGTAACAATATAGATGTTGGGAATGTTAACTTCTTCGAACAGTTCACTAACAATTCAGACCATAAATACTTTCGCAATGTTTGAAAACAAAATAGACTTAATGCCAAGCATAATAAGAAGGTTGAGTTTATGCAAAATTTCAACCTTGTTGCTCATAATAAAAATGGGAAATCTAATAAGGTGACAGTTGCATTAAGTAGGAAAGCACGCTTACTAGCTATACCACATGTTAAGGTTTTGGGATTTAAGATGATTAAAGGAAAACATCAAGCTGGTCCAAACTTCAGAACTGTATACACAGGGGTTGAATGTGTATGTGAAATGAATATTACATTAGCTGTATCACTAATTACTCTTTCTTTACATTGTAGAAAACATGGAGATGCAACACGACATGCTGAAAAAAAGATGGAAATACACAAGCAAATGCAAAGCATCATTGAGAGAGCTACTGCCATACAACAGCAGGGGATTAACAAACATCAGATTGGGGATAATACTTTCAAAACAAATCTGTTAGAGCAATATGGAGTCCTTGTCATACGCAACATAAGAGGCCTGAGACCATACTATGCAGCATCAAAATTGAGGACAATTCTTTCCCAAGAGGGAGGAATTGATGCAAATGCATCAAGGGACCAGGACTTTGCAAATAGCTCGCGAGTACAAGACAGTGTTCCTAACTTGTCACCTACGCCAATGGTGCATGAAGAGCAGAACTGGATCAAGGATGCTTGCCAAGGACTAAGCATAACCTCAAGATACCATGTTGGGAACAAGGAAGCCAAGACTACAACAAGGAACAACAGCATACACTTGGAAATGGGAACAGACAGCAGATCCCAGACCAAAGCATTTCCTGTCGACCAGCAAGGTCTGCTGGTCGACAGGAAATGCTTTGGTCTGAGATCTGCTGTCTGTTCCCATTTCCAAGTGTATGCTGTTGTTCCTTGTTGTAGACTTGTAGTCTTGGCTTCCTTGTTCCCAACATGGTATCTTGAGGTCATGCTTAGTCCTTGGCAAGCATCCTTGATCCAGTTCTGCTCTTCATGCACCATTGGCGTAGGTGACAAGTTAGGAACACTATCTTGTACTCGCGAGCTATTTGCAAAGTCCTGGTCCCTTGATGCATTTGCATCAATAGCTCCAACAACTATTCACACATGTATTATACTTCATATATTACAACCTAAACGGTCATCCATGAAACGCGAGCAGCAGAGAAGATCACATTAATTAAACCAACTCAAAACACAAACAACACTAGAAGAAACTGACAATTGGTCTTTTAAGTCTTTAAATTGTTATTTTAAATCTTGAAATTGACATTTTAATTTGTGAAATTAGTAAAAAAAATATATATATATACAATTGAACCGGCCTAATAAGACGCATCTCACAAGTGAGACGGTAGCACCCAAGTTTTTGTGCAAATAAAAACACAACCAGTCAGGTCTATGCTGCAGCAAGGATGAGAACAAAAACATGTAGAACAACTGCGAGCGTAATAGCTTATGCTACACTAGATTGAAATAGGACCGACTATCAGGGGCAAAGGACAGGCTCATTTCAAGAAACCACCAAACCACACACCCATTAATATCTTTACATAGCAAGTAGAGATGATCATAGGTGCAAAATCCTGTTGGATACTTAAAGTTGATGAATTTGTTATTGTATTTTAGTGGTTATTAATATATAAGTAGTCTACTTGGTAGAATAGTGGATAAAAATAGGGGATTGCTCCATAGTTTTAATTGATTGTAGTTTTTTCCTAGTACTATAAATTAAATTGTAATCATGTATTAATTGAATATTATGTATTAAATGTGGTCATTTAATTTTATTTTTAAAATATTTACTTTTCTATCTCATTATAGTTTTAATATGGTATCAAGAGCCAGGTTGTTTCGGACTTATGAGATAAAAAGAAAAAAAATGAAAAGATAGCTCAAGTGTTGAAGTAAAATTAAGTCGTGAGGGTTTAGAAAAAATTAACATATCTTTGTTAAGGAAAGCCAACAAGCATTTGCATTAAAGAAAAAACTTAACAAATTAGTAAGAAGAATAAATTTCTTTAAGGATAATGTTGAGATGTGCAATATATATGATGGAGAGAAGTGCTTCATAAATAAGTAATTAGTGAGAATTGTATCAACAAGAGTGGAGGTTGATGAGAAGAACGGTGAAAATTGATGAGAATTGCAACAATGGGAGGTAATAAAGCAATTACATGTACCAGATTAGAAGCACGCTCTAAATTGAAATTAAATGCTAATGAACGCTAACACAAAATTTTTGAGGAACAAAGGGTTTGAATATGAATCAAACAAATATTATAAAAGAATATTGCTAATAATCCAAAGTAGATGGTATAAGATACATCAGCTCTAGACAAATGTGATGTATCAATAGCCACTACTGACAAGGTTTCCGATAAGATTACCCATTTATCAACCCGAAAAGCCAAAAGAAATGGAAAAAATATCGATGTGAGAGGAAGGGTTAAGGATAAATACATGTCAAAACTCAAAAGCTAGCAGTGGTTGGCAATATGACATCTCAAAGCTAGGCTGTTCGAGGCACAAGAGACGGTTTTACATACATGCTCATTACAAAACCCAACGGACAAGCAAGCTGAATCTTGTAAAAATGCAAGAGGGGGATAAAAACTGACTTTGGAGAGTCAATTTACACACCTATCAACAAAAGGCGAAGGTACACCCACTGACACCAAAATTTACAACAGGGCACATCAATCTTGCTAATAGCTATAATGGACTTCTCGTATCTTCTTTGGAAAGGGATGCGGTATAAAAGTAGCAGATTACCCTTAATACTGCTGTCGCTTTGCAAAGAACCCATTCCAACAATATCCGCATTGGTCTAACGCAAAATTTCTGATACTCTTTCCAGTGCATCGCTAGGAATCTCTCTCCCCGGGACTTGGACCTTTAGAAGATTTGTGTACCTGTCAAACAAGGTTTTTGGTCAGATAAAATTGAGCGACATTCAAATTTTGTACTAGTGGCAAGAAAAGTTTTGATCACACTTACTCCTCTGGAGTAAACAAGTCCTCGTGCTCTGTGATAAAAGCAAGCAAAGCCTGCAAGAAGACATTATAGTCATGTTTCCTGAAACAGTAACAGAACATTTCCGGATCTTCCAAATTTTAGTTTAACAACGGCAGATGAGCACAACTTATCTTTTTATTTGAACGGAAGAGAACCACAACCATACAATGGATTATGACAATATGAAAACTATATCCAGATGGAATATTATATTCACAAGAATCTCAGGTAAGCACCTCAAATGGCATGTTTAGGAGCTCAAAATACGTCCTCACACGATCCAATCTCAGTTGAACAGCTTCACTGTCAAGTGATGGTATAGCTGCTAAGGCCTGCAACAGTGTTCAGGATGTTATGGCTTCAAAATGATAAGAAACATATGACAAATTAAACTTTTTAGAAGCTGGCTTAATTGAAATACTCAATTAGTGTTGTTTGACATACTTCAATTTTCTTCATTTGTGTATAAAAGAATGATTTAGTCTTTATCGGAAAGAATAAAAGACATTAAACACTAAGAAAGAACAATCTACTTCTACAATATGTATAACAGGGTCAATTCAAAGAACAGCTACCGGAGAGAAAACAATGAACTGCTCTGGGCAATTTCATGAATTGAGAGTAGAGATCACTAGAACGTTTGCAAAAATTGTCTCATTAGATTATTCTGATATCCTGTTTCCATAGGCATTTAGGATTCAGCGCGTCTCATATGCGGCCGTCTCGATATTAGGACGCCGCATATGAGACAGCCCACTATAACCACATACTGCTTAAAAGCGCTCACATGTAGCTAAAATTCCGTCACATATAGTTTAAAACTAAACACATACAGTTTAAAGTCATATATAGCTTAAAATCAATCACAATGAGCTTAAAATTGACTACATAGTACTTGCTATTGACCTCTTCCATGCTTCTTTAATTAAATGAGAATATTAATCTATTAGTGGAAAAATTATATAGTAATAATGATCACTTACACTTTAACAATGATCATATATGCCTTAAGAATAGTGTAAACTTACATCTACAAACCACTTGCATATAACTTGAAACCAATCACATATATATTAAAACCAATCGTATACAACTTGGACTCGTCCTATTAATCGGACGGTCCTAAACAAGAATTTGTGTTTAGGATTTAGGAAGGGAACGAAAACTGAGAAAAATTTTGTGGAGAATGTTTTGTAATAGAAGCTAGTGAAAAGGGAAGGAAAGAGAGGAACTAGCAGGACAAATACCTTCAATAAATAATATTGAAAACTGTAGCATTTACGATAAAAATAAAAGTCTCACGGTTTAGTGATGCAGTGATGCATGTGAAAAAAGGGCAATTATGAGATTTAATTTTCCAGGTATGATAAATATACTATGGCAAGATAGATGGAGGTCAGAAGAATATACAAAACGGAGCTTTTGTAAAGCCTTGCATAAGGCTGAAGATAGATTTTAATCTTTCTTAGCTATCTACAGCTAGTAACGGCATACACGTAATTGTATAAAACATATACTATGGCAAGATAGATGGAGGTCAGAAGAATATGCAAGACAGCTTTTTATAACGCCTTGTTATTGTATATAAGGCTGAAGATAGATTCTAGTCTTTCTTAGTTATCTACTGCTAGTAACGACATACACATAATTTTATGATAAATATACTATGTCAAGATGAATGAAAGAGGTTAGTAGAATACGCAAGACAGCTTGTTATAAAGCCTTGTACAAGGCTGAAAATAGTTTTTACTCGTTCCTAGTTATCGACAGCTAGTAGCGACACACTAATCGTATCTAAAAAAAGTAAAGGAAAAGTAAACAATAATATCCCAACTATTTTCCATTTGCTCAAAATAATTCCAACTATTAGTTATATTCCATAGTAATCCTATGTATAAGGTGTATTTTCTCAAAATGATCTCAACTATTGATTGCATACTCATAATAAACCCAAATTGGGTGCATTACAAGATAAAATTCAACAGTTCAGATTATTTTGAGAAAGTACATGACATGTCATGAATGGCTTAATAGGGGTAATATAGGAATTACTTAGTAAATAATATCTTGTAATTAGTAGCTTAAATTCTGTTTCGGGTATAGCTATTTTTTAGGGAAAGTTGTTCGGTAGTTTTAGAAGCCCATATATAGGGCTTGTGTGTCAAATAATGGGCATGAAAATTTGGTTATAGCTTGCAAGAAATTGTTGGGAGCTGGAAAACTCGAATTATCCTTGTAACCATTTGATCAATAATAAAGAGGCATTCCAGAAATACTTTCTCTTGTGTCTTTCTTGGGTTTTTTGTTTGATTACACAGGCTGTGTTCATCAGTGGACAGAATCACATCCAAGAACTGCACCTCAGAGGCAGAATCTCCTCAATTGGTGCCAAAGGCAGAAGCAGAATCACAAGTGAGCAGAACCACATCCAAGAACTGCACCTCAGAGGCAGAATCTCACCAATTGGTGCTGAAGGCAGAAGCAGATTCATAACAGTACACCTCATACTTGGGATTATTATGGAATAATCAATAGTTGAGATTATTTTGAGCAAATGTATAATAGTTGGGATTATTAACGTCTATTTTTTAAATTGCTTGTTGTATTTTCAGGTAGCCAATCACCAATGACTCGAAAAACTTGGGTATTTATCACCTTTTCTTAGTTGGAAAGGGTCTCTAAAAATTCAAATTCAGAAGGTTTAACGCTTATTACCTGGAAAATATAAAATAGACCACCCCTCCCCTCCACCCTCCTTTTCTCCCTCTAAATCCATCTATTTCAAACAAAATAAGCGGAGAAAGTACGCTGATATATAAGATTAGGTAATATGATTCCATAATAGAAAAAATGAATGACTAAACTACAGTAACACAACAATGCCAAAAATAATTAGACGCACCTGTTCCAAGGCAATTGAATTGCGGCATATCTGTTGGACTCCAAAAAGATTTAATGATCTCATATTGGCCAAAGTCTAAAAAATGCAATAGTTCCCAAATTACACAGGAAAAAAAAAGGATGACAAGTGCAAGCAACTTTATAGAGGATTAAGCCAATGGAAGCACTGTCACCTTGATTGAAGTATTTGCTGCAACGCCACATATTCCACCAAAAATATAATGCTGCTTTATTCCCGAGACAAAGGGAGCAATTGCTTCATCTCTGCGAGTTATCTGTTGGGCATCCAAAAAGAAGGAAACGGTACGTCAAATTTAGTCAGGATTAGAGAAGCAGTTTTACTTCCCTTCGTCTTCTCTATTCTTTTCTTTCCAACAGACTCTCAACATATATTTCAGGAAAATTCAAATGTTAAAAAAAATTTGGGGATTGCCAACTTAATAAGTGTCCAAGCCTCTTAACATCTGCACCTAGGATTCTTTCCTTCCAGCAAGATGATATACTTATAGTTCCTAACATGATAAAATGGCTCTCAGTTATTTTCTTTTTCTTTTCTCCCTCTTTTTGTTTTCATTTCATGGTGGTTACAAATAAAATAGAATATCACCTATTCCGTACATTACACAGTACTCTAAAATGAGATTCATTAGTAATACAGTTGTGAAAATGTCGGTATGTCATCTGTTCACTAGTCCCAGTACTCTTGGTAATAACAGCTCATTACTTCACCTGATCGTTAAGCTCAAGTCCTCTTAAAGGACTAATAACAAGTCGTATTACTTCACAAGTAAATTATGGAAATCAAGAACAGTAGCATCTAAGCCAGTAAATTTCACTGACATGATCTCAGTCCAATCTACTCAAGAGCTTTAATTGAAAAGAAACAAGAGCATCATTCATCCACCTCAATGATCACCTGCTTTTTATGATATTTTCATCTTTTGCACACAAAAATTAAAAAGAAAATTTCTGTATCTAAGCATACAGTTTTAGAAATACATAAAACATCCAAAAGAGAGACACAAATAACCCGGTAAAGACAATTATTGGTATCATTTTTTTATTGGAAAATGAAGATACAAACCTGAGCAGCGAGGGAAATAATAAAATCATCAGGTTCTTCTGCATCTAGGTCATCCATATATTCTCTAGTTGTCATCTCCTGTTCACAGTATTTGTCAGCATCACCAGCTGTGCTTTATTCAATTTTAAGAGTTCAATAAATAAAATCCAGATTTACAAGAGAAAATATCCAACCTTGAAATTGAACACACAACATACCTGCATATGGAAGACTGTTTCCAATTGCATTTCTACACGCAACACCTTGAGGCAATCGATAGCCAATTTTCTGTAATCATCAGCAAACGATGCCAGATCCTTTGAAGGACTGCTAGTGACTTCACTACGGCGAGGTGTTCTCTGGTTCCTACCCTTCTCTTCCACTTGATTACATGCAATGGAAAAAGTTTTGCCAAGTCTGCACAACATTTAATGATTCGTCAGGCATATTAGTTTCCATAGTTGATACTTTATACCTTCTACCTAGTATGCTTCCAGATGATGATGACCACTATAAATCTATAATTGGTTCTGATTAGGGTGTTCTTGAATCTTACGTTTTTAATAACCATAATAAACAATAAAGAATAACGAAAGGAATAACTTATTATCGAAGCATCACTAAAAATATTTTTCAGAGTATTATACATCTTAATAGATACACAACATACACACACACGAACACAAAAGTTTCACTAACAAAAAGATTTTTTAAGAGGTTGTCAAATTCCAAAAGGCACACACACAATGGATCTAGCTTTTTGCAAATCGCCAAACAAATACTCTCGAAGAATTAGTAACAATTTTTACACAAATCTAGAGAGGGAAATACTTACCTTTCAATTGAATCTGCAACATACTCTAGTGAATCGCTTAAAGAAGCCAACAGAATAAGTTTGTTATCGTCACGAATTAGATTTTCCTGCAGGCAATAAAAGATAACAAGCGAAACCTATCAGCAGAACTTCCAAAGACCACTCAAAAATACAAGACTAACTCACACATAGTTTAATACCACAGTCACTTCACCTCCTTGTCTCGTGATCAGAGCAAGGCAGGGAAAACCAGAATAGGAAAGGACATATTACTGCTACAGTTTCACGATAAGCATTCAAATTTTCAAATGAAATGATACCTGCTTGATTGGTCGCAAACCAAGTAGCAGATCACTCATCTGTTTTTCAACTTCAATTCCATAAGCATCAGAAGGATTATCATTCAGACAGTTTTGTAGACATGAACTAGAAGGATCAAGCTTCATCAAGCTTTCAATGTCATTCCTGCCGATCAGCATGTAACTCTGTTTCTCAAGAACAGCCTGAAACAATACAAACAAGAAAGGTAAAGAAGCATAATTTTCACACTTAAAAGGAACCCTATCTAGAAGTATGTTTCTGTAGCTTCAATAGAGCAAAAACTTCCATAAACCTACCCAGACCGCAAAACAACTAAAACTTCTTTTCTAGCATCCTCCACCTCTCAGAGTAATGTCTGATCCACCTTAACACAAAATCTGCATCCAGGATATCCAGCATTTGTTTCACCACACGCATAGGATCCCTTTCTTTTTTTTTTTTGCTTTTTCATACTTTTGGAGGGGAAAATGCCTAAGAGGGCAAAAAGGATCAAATTGCTTGAACCAATAGTATTCGCAGGTAAGCTAGTAGAAGCTGTTACTGTAATCCATCAACAGAAGAACGTTTTAATCCTTCCTTACAGCCCCGTCTAATCATTTATTATCTTCTTTTTTTCTCAAATATATTCTCATTTTTAATAAAAATATCTCACATTACATGATCAATATCAATTTTCATTGGTGGAAAAGCATTGCAAACTAAAAACCCAACACAGAATCTGTTTTAAGCTGGGCAGATCAGTCATCAGTCATCAAACATAGGCGGTGTTTGGCAATTAATTATTGGTTATTGGTTGGTTCAGTTGGCTTGTTTCAGCTAGTAGCATTGGTTTTGTTGTTAGGTGTTATGGAGATGTTACGTAAAAATAGTGTTGGTTGTTGGTTGTTTATTAGATAAAAAAGGTGACCACAAAGCCAAAAGTACATGATAACCAAGAGCAGCTTTTTGGTTTTAGTATAAAAGTCAACTTTTTAGCTGGTTTAAAAGCCATTTACCACATGTTTTAGCTGTTTGACTAACTAACAAGCCAAGAGAAAAAACTCAAAAGTCAACAAAAGATTGGGCAAAAAGTCATTTGCCAAACATACCCATATATAGCCTCAATAGTATACCTAGTCAAGTAATACTGGATTCAAATATCTACATCCTACACGTTAAATATAATTGCATATATACCCATGAATCGACTCATTTCCCAAAAAATGCTATATCTAAGATATCCTAAGTTAGTGAAGGGAAAGAATACCACATCCCTGAAATTGTAAATATGCACCAACTCTTGTTCAAATGATTGCTTCAATTCTAGTTTACATTGACTAACTACATAAATTTCCATTAACCTAATCCAATTTGGCTCCTGTATACATCAAGAACTTTTGCAAAAATGCAATTTCAGCAATCACTCTGAAACGAGGAGAGAATCAAACATCTCCATCCCCTTTCTTATAGAAGTTGGAACTCACTTTCTCACTAGGAGATACCAATTAGCAAGCATAACACTGCCACTCAGGAATTCATCTGGAAAATACTTGCTGGGAAAATTGTAGCTTAGTTTGCAGTTTCATCCGGAAAATACTTTCAGATTTACCTCCTCATATGACTTGCTTTCCCATCTACTAACTGGCCAACATCAGCTACCATCTCTTTGGAGATAGAGTGACAAACAGCTGCCTGACCACCACAGTGCAACTCTGATGAACAAGATTGCACAAGCTACGACCAAAACCAGAGTGACAGACTTGCTTTGCCATCTACTAACTAGCAGATTTGGTGGCTGTTAGAGAGGACGGTGGCGATGACGGTTATCAACAGGTATGTAGCAGTAGGCCATCAGGTTCTCTAATGGTGGTGCAGGAAGTGTCAACTGTTGCTAATGAAGTAAGGGTTCTCTCTCCTCGTTGGGGAAGTTGGAAGTTCCCCTCAGATACCAAACCCTGAGAGAGGTAGGGTAAATATTTACAATCAAATGGGGAGCGGAATACTATTCACCTTTTTTTCCCATTCCAAGCACTTTGTTCAGCCCAGAAATTGATGGGATACTTTTTACCCACTAATTCTTGCATTCCAAGAAGGCCCTTAGAGGTGAATTCAACAAAAATTTCTCAATGGAAAATAAGCACCAGAGAATTCGTGGCCATTTGATCTATAATAGAGCTAGAGCTAAATGCAGGCAGTACCAATCCTGTTTCTGTTGCTATCAGACTCTTGATGATTTCTGGTTTATTTTCAATTTAAAATCCCATATAAACTAACTTGAGAAGATAAAACACGGTGCATTCATGGAAGCAAAAAAGGGAAACAGAAATATAAACAAACTAAAAGGTCAAGTGGACAGCACAGCAGTCAAAATGAATCCCCCAAAAAGGACAAGATGCCCCCTCATTTCATGTAAAGTTGAAAACTATAACATGGTGTCTTCATATTCAGCCCCAACTTCCTCTTGCATCTCCTATCCTCAATCTCTAGTCTCCTCATTTCCTACTCTTCTCTAAGTCACATACTCACGTAGCCTTTTCAGGCATCAAGGCAGTGTTCAAAATAACCCTTAATACTGTCAATGTGCTGATGACACCATCACAATACTCATTAATCCTAAGTGAACCAGAAGATCCTGCTACGGTTCAATAAAATAGAGAAACTGTGAATGACAAAGATCAAAGATAGACAGAGTTGATCATGGGAAAGGTATAGTGCAATATTAGTTGCAATCAACTTTCATGGACTTAGTTTTTATGATTTGTAGCTGAGGACATTAATGCAAAAAATCATATATTACAACATATAATATTCAAAACAAAAGCAAAATTGGATCAAGAAACAAAGAGTCACTATATTCTATGCTATCTAACTCTCTTTTAACCTTTCCTTCAAGTCTCCTTCAGCTCTTCACCCAAAGAAAACTTTGGTCTCTGCACTACATTTACGTTTAAATAAGGAAGAAACACCAAAAGTTGCTTGCATTCCGAACCTACAGACGATTACAAGTTTTGAGTTTCCCAAATAAGAAATTTAGACTAAAGGATTACAAATATATAGCTGGTGTTTTCTGAAGGTGGGTGTTAAAAGTAATAACAAGTAAGGACCCAAAGAATCAGCCATCCACCCTCTCCACCACCAGAACCTGACAATGAAAAGGAACCAAAGATACTGAACCAAATTATAAGCTCCATCAAAACAAAGACATAAGGGTTCCTACGAAAGTGAACATTAATAACGATCGTCACTAGATCTGTCATTTTTTTATTAGCCCAAAATTCGATAAAAAACCCAATCAAAAATAATGGGTCGTAACTCGGAAACATTGACCCATCAAAGCAATGCACACAAAGCAGATTGACAGATAACATCATATCTCAGAAGTCAGAATCTAACAGTGACTTCTAGTTCCACCTATACTGACATCTACTCACCTAAGTTCAATTATGTCTATGAATTTTCCCATCATATCTCTTCTCCCTTTTATATCAATTACCTGCCTTTACAGACATCTACTCACCTAAGCTCAATTGTGTCTATGAATTCTCCCATCATATCATTAATTACCTGCCTTTACTGCCTTTACAAGAATTCAGATGTCAAGGTCCCATCCCAGCATAGGGAACATAGCATAACACTGAAATACTCCCTACATCCTAAATCCCAATAGGGACTTCACTCATGGTTTTCCAAACTGTTCAAGACCAATATTTGATCACTATTAGCATTAATTAGCACCGATAAACAAGAGTATTTCAGTATTCATTTCTAAAATACACATCGTAGCTATTCTAATTTCTAACAAGATTCAACTGTGTAATGTGCAATAAAATGAAGTATTTACCAAAATTAAACAGTCTAAATTGGCAAGTTTTGACATTCATATCAAATGCGAGTTTTGGCATGAAGAGAGTAGCACATTAGATAATACATGGCAAGAGATAAATGAACAAGGGTACATGAAGCTTTTACCTCCATGTACGAAGTACGACATCTTTCATATGCTCTCTCAAGGAAAGTTTGCACATATTTTACAAGTTCTGCTGCAAATTTTGGCATAGCCTGAGCCCAACCAAGAACCTAGTTGATAACACCAATTCTTCAGAAGTCAATTTAAAAGCAAATAAAAAATGTGCTTTAAGCTATTAGAACCAATCTGCAGGAGAGGGTGAACAAGTCAAAGGAGCCTAACGAAAAAAAGTACATGAAGTTCTGATCTTGTTCGGCATTTCTGAGAAACCACAACTAGATTGATATATTGTTAAACTATCTGCTCCATGAACACCTACTCAAGTTCATAACCTTTTTGAAATTGTGAACAGATTGAATACTTAATTCTAGAAAAAATAGAGTTATGCATGCCTTCTAAATTCTCACACATTATCAATATCATACATCTTCTGTTAAGATCTTGTTCCTGTTACTTTCAGACACAGCTAATCATATTCAATTAAGGGATAGACTCTTGAAAGAAAAGCTCCATTTCATAACTATGAGATCTAAGCTTTGAACAATACTCATTGGCCAAAAGTATAGAAATAATAATTTAACATTACCTCTTTCATCAAAAGATCTATAGCCAGAAGCCCCTGCAGGATAGGTCGACCCTTCTCAACAGAAGGAGTATATGAAGCAGCAGCATGTGCACGCGGGCGAAATGCAGCTGGACCTGAAAACAAATTACAAATATAAGGTGGCTGTGATCACTTTAAGCAAATGTAAAAATTTAATTTTCCTGAATGATTTTTTATGAAGGTGTTGCCCCTTCCTGTTTGAGATATGATTTGCAAGTTGAACATAATAGAGAGTTGAAGTATGTACGATGATGTGAGCCCATAACATACTATACATCACAATACCAGACGTTGATGATCAAAACATACATTTGATGTAAATCCTTTTACTTCACATGCTTCTTTGTAGACACATAAAAACAACAATAATCTTCATCACACAACATTTAGCATTTTTGAAAATTTATAAAAAGACGCACATAAAATGAGTAAAACAGTATAAGTATTCAAACCCTCTTATAAGAATCCAAACAAAGACATCACATGACAACAGCAGCAAGAACACTTCCATGTAGCTCCAGACTAAATTTGATATCAATTAATGCATCTTACTCATGTATTCAACCCAAAAAACTATTCATTCACACATATTTTTGCAAAAACTACAAGTTATTGAAATTCTGTAAGTCATGAAACTTGCTTGATATAGCCTGCTGAACACTTTTCCGGTAGTCCACAAACATTGTAGGTAGGAAGTGGTCCTTCACAAAATTTTCAACAAAAGCTAGTAATCCATCACTCCTGCAAATAAGGTAACATGAAGGGAAAATGTTATCAAACAAATACAGGGGAATAATTGCATACATAGTCAAAAGGCAAAGCACGAAAAGAAGAGAGATGCAATAAAATGAACAAAAAGTTGCCAATAGCATGTATTGTAGGAGAAAGGAAAGAAAAGGAAACTGTAATTGATCAATATAGGGAAAACAATCAAGAAGGCGAAAAACAGACGCACACAAACAACCCCCAAGGCCCCACCTCCCCCAAAGAAAAACATATATATAATGTCATTCCTCAATACTATCCCAGAACAAGTGATCATATATGCATCATTTTCTAAAATACCAGCATCCCTTCAAGATGAAACTCCAAGCATCACCTATGACAACTAGAGACTCCATTCTCCAAAATAATGTCAAGAGACAACTATATTTAAGTATTTATGGTCTCTACGGTCAGATATAGAAAATAAATATATTTTATAAAAGGACATATGTTGGTTAATTTATTGGATGATAAATTGGCAAGAACAAAGAAACGAGTGAACAAGCCAATGCTTATTTCTATAACTGATTGGCTTTTACTTCATTAAGGAGTAGAGTTATACAAGTGTTCTTCCAAACAATGGAGTTTTTTTTACATAGAATTCAATTTTTCTCCTTTGTAACAGTAATAATATTGTTCCCTATAATAGATAACCCTCCAATCAAAGGGTTCTATTTGGGAAACAGAAAAAGGGTAATCTTCCGGAATTCAAGTCAGATTCAACTTAGCTTCCCTTCCCTTCACGCTTCGCTTAAAGTGCTTCAAATATGTAAACTACATTTCTTTGCTTTTTCATCCTTAGAGATGTTATAAAGGACATTTCCATGCTTACCTGAGCGCTATTAACAGACAGCTTTCTACTTGGACTTGCAACAGCTCAAAAAGGGCAATAAAAAAAAGGGTAATAATCAAGCCATACAAGCCATAAGGAAAAATTTTTATATGATAACCAATATTGTAGTGATATAAGATGATATTCCTAGATTAAAATTTCAGAATAAAAAATACACAGTAGGAAAACCCATGAAAATAGCTTAGAGTCATCGATATCTGGTTCTTTATTACACCACTAAATCAATTACAAGGAGCAAACGAAAGCTAAATCCTTAACATACCCGGATTGGAAAAACTTTGCTGGCAACATTGAAATAACCTTTTCTGTAAACTGCAGAGAATATTGGATGAAATGAGGGGAAATGTAAAAGCATGAATCCATTGACAATCATAATTTGGAATATATTACTAGCCAGCATAAACCTGAAGTACAGGACGATAAACAGCTGCAGCTAGATAAATGCCTTCCTCAGGTAAGACAGACGCTGACCCATATCCCTCTTGCGACGTGCTTTGGGCCTTCTTATTCCAAACTTGGACTAATGAAAAAAGACAATATCAATAATAGAAAACTATGGTAAATATAAAGCTTCACAACATTGCTTTCGAAACACCCAATTTCCAAATTTCATTGATAACAGAATATTATAACACCCAATTTCCAAATCTAGTCAAACAGTAATTCAAACATTAAGGTTTGTTTGGCAATTGGCTCTTAATTTTTTGTTGTTACTTCTTGCTTTGTTTAACCAACTATTTAGTCGATTATTCTAGCTAAAAATTTATAAAAATATTCAACAAAATTTGTAATAGATTACAAAAACAACACCAAAGCCTTAATCCCAAAATATTGGAATCGACTACATTAATTAATGTATCAGTTTCAATGGTTGCCCACAAGGATTCTTCCTCTCCATTTATTCTGATTTTCTACCATCTCAATTTGTAAGTATATCATTTTCCACTCTTCTCCTCCAAGTCATCATCGGTCTTCCTCACTCTTTTTAAGTCTCCTAAGCTCCACCTTTCTATCTTCCAACTGGTTCGCTAATACCTGATCTTTGCAAATGCTCAAAGCATCTTAAAGAATTCTCTTTCATCTTTTCCTCAATTTTTGCAACTGCTAATCTTTTTCTTATATCTTCGTTTTGAATTCTATCCCTCAAGGTATGCCCATTCATCCATCGAAGCATTTGCATTTTAGCTATTCCCGTCTTTTTACTATGATTCTTAAGTCCAACACTCTAATCTATATAGTAGAGTCGGTCTAATGGTTGTTCAATAAAACTTACCCTATAACTTTAAGGACACAGCTCAATCACATAATATTCTAGTAGTTGCTCTCCATTTTTTCCATCCACACTTAATTTTATGATCATGTCTTGTTGGATGTTCCCACTACTCTGAAATATGGACCCAAGGTATTTGAAGCATCCACATGAAGTAAATTTCTTTCTCTTATAGCTTTTTTGTCTCGCGTTATCTCGTTTGTTCTAAAATTACACTATATGTACTATGTCCCGCTCCTACTAAAACCTCATGACTCCAACTTTAGTCTCTATCATTCTAATCAAGCATTTAACCTCTCCCATGTCTCATCTACCAAAACGATGTCATCTGCAAACAACGTGCACCAAGACACGTCTCTTTGTATTGAATGAAAAGAAAGTGGCTTCGGGTCAGGCCTTGACGAAGGTATTGCAATTGGAAAACCATCACACAAGCTGTGGAGCAAAAAAACTCATAAGTTGTTCATGGGTCATTCAAAGTATACAATGGCCTAAGGTGCAATAAGGTAATAAGGGTCCTAAAAGCCTAAGTGTGCGGCGTAAATCTCCTAAAAGTGAGGCTTAGTCCTAAAGAACAAGGATTTTAACTTGTCGCATAGACAAAAATATAAAATTATAGAGCATTAGGTGCACCTAAGTGCATTGTTTTCTCATTGAAAAGCCCTTCTCGGAATATTAAAGGCGCTAGGACTACATGGGCCTTGAGTATCACCGCCTAGGAACGCCTCAAGAGCATTTTTTAAACAATGGTGTCATTATAGTAAAATTCCAAACCAAAGATCAAATAGTACAAAACCATTGAGCATTTAATGTTCCTCGAAATATATCTCACGGGTTTGCCCTATGTTTCCTCTTTTTATTTGGCTTTCTGTAAGGTTGGTTGATTTGAATTTTATAAAATTTTGGGAAGATAGGTTTAGATCCTTTCAAATTCCTTTTTCACAAATTGGATTAATTAACATCGAACCATAGAGCTTTAATCTACAATTTTTTTAATGTGAGTAATAATCAAGTGTCTTAGAACCTTTTCTTTAGACACCATCCGCTACAAAGGGACCTTGATTCAGTGACTGAACTTCTTTCTCTTCAAGCCTTCTTTGGACCAGGCTTTCTTAGGTTGGCGGGGAAGAGAGGGTTGCTCCGAGAAGAATTGAAGATTTCTTATTTATTAATTTTCATGTGTTTGGTGGCCATAGATACCTCAGTAAATATAGATGTGGTGTTATGCAAATCTATGGTCTATCTACTTGGAAATAAATAGGTGAATATTTAACGATTCTTGTAATTAGTTATTTTGGATAAGGCAAAATTTTAGCATCATTATGGGCCTAGGCCTCCTTCAACATTAATCTTTAAACGAGGTATGTGGAGGGGATTGGAATATACTAATTTAGTTAGATGGTTGAACTTTTTGAGGATCTCTCATCCCTATATTGTACTATTGAGGTTTCTTCATTAATAAGATTTTTCTTTATCATAAATAATTTTAATGTTCTCTGAAAATATTTTGATAAGTAACAAATGAAGCCTCTAAGATGGAGGGGATTGTTCTTTAAACGAGGTATTTTGTGGAGGTGATTGGAATTTGGAATATACTAATGTAGTTAGATGGTTGAACTTTTTGAGGATCTTTCATCCCTATATTGTACTATTGAGGTTTATTCGTTAATAAAATTTTTCTTTATCATAAATAATTTAAATGTTCTCGGAAAAAATTTTGATGATTAGTGACAACTAAACCCTCTAAGAGTTATGAGATTGTCACACAAAGTCAAAATGCTTCTCCATCAGTTTCAAGAGTCATGGTAACAATCTAAGAAGCAAGTTGGCTTGAGCTCAGGGGCAAGATTTATCCTCCGAGGCAAGATAATGTTACCATAATTTTGCATATCATTCATGTCTAGGGACAAGGAAGACTCTAGATATCAATTAGTGATGTGTCTCGTCTTATCAAGGAAATGGGAGTATAAAAAAACCTTACTTAGCTAAGAAATAACACAACACCACATCCATTCAGCTTCTATCTAACACATAACAGGAAACTTAGGATCTCTCCATTATTGTTGGTTCCGGTTGTCCATTTTTAAAAGGTAAAAACAGTAATAAAAAAATCAACTGTTTCTAGTTCTCTGTAGGTAGATTTTCAGAATAGCATGACTACTACAGGTACAACTAGTTTTAAGTTCATCATTGAGTTATGTATCATATATTCATATATGTATATCATATATATTTATATACAATTATAATGTCATAGCTAGCACCCAGCAGTAATATCAAATGGGCCTTAAGCATTTAACCAATCAATCGTACCTTGGTTAGGAAGAGACATTGTAGCGTCCGAGAAGCGGAAAGCAAAGGTGAGACCATCTTCTGAACCATCCCTGAGACATGCATCATGTTAACTATTTATATTAAAACTGATTTTAAAAAAAAAAAAGTATTTAAAAGATGCTAAAAACTGAGACAACAAAAAAGGATGTGGAACGTCCATGATTATGCAGATGAACGGCGCATGCCCTTTATACAGTGGCAATGTAGAAAACCATGATTTCTCATGTGATCACGTTCACAGGTGGTTCAACACAGATTATTCAGCTAAAACAATAAATCAAAATAAAATATACTCGTTGGGTCCCAACTCCGAAATTAGTTGACGCGTGATTCTTCTGACACTATTTATCATGAAACCATAAATCAACTAAATTACAAATGTGCAAAGCTTAACGCGTCAACTAATTTGGAACAAATGGGGTATAAATAGTCAAGAACAAATCGTCCCTCTAACATTGTGAAATGTAAAATGCTCATAGGAAACCAAGATAGAACTACAACACACACATACACACAAAATCATACATTCATACCACCAATATTCTCTTTCTTCTAAATTCTTATACCAATAAATGAACATTGTGACAAGATCCTGTTTCGACCGTTAAGAAAAATATCAATCAAATAATCTATGCTAGATAATATAATGATGTTACACCTTTCCTTTCATGAGGCTAAGATAGTATTTTACACGGACAGATATGAAGCAGGGTAGATAGGAGTGGGGAAAATAAAATTACTAAGCCAAATCCACCCACCAAGCATAGTGGGTGTAATTATCCCCGTCTTTGCCTAACCAACCACAAAACCTCAACCATCCTGGCCTAACTGGGAGGGGTACAGGTGTTATTGACTAAACACTATAAAGCCTGATAGCCCATTCTCTCTTAGCAAAGATTTTACAATGTTATTCAAGAAAACAATAAAGCTCAAGAATAAGGTACTCGAACTCTTCATTTCACCCAATTATCATTGTCAAATACTTGACTCATTACTTGCTTTCGGACACTAATTTTATTGAGACAAAATACAAGATTTTTACATAGCACCCGAGAATGGAAATTGGAAACAGACACATAAGTCAGACACCAGTAGCCAAATTTGACAGTTCATCTTCATCATTGACAAGTAAATGCAAGCACAAGGTGAACAAGGATATAGGACAGTCCTTCCAAAGCTAAAAGGTAAAACAAAGCCATTTATGAAATGTTTAAGGAGTGATTATTACCTTTGACTTCAACAAACAAACTTTCTTCAAATTAATGCCATAAACAGAATCAATGCCTGTCTATAACTTCCCACGTTTTCACGCTATCTAATGCACTCTTTTGAGCCTTAATATCTTTAATTGCACATAACTAAAAATTATAAAAAGTTGAGATTATGAAAATATGTTGAAACAAATCAAATAAAATCCCGCTTGACCATTTTTTTTTATAGATAAAGAATAAGATATAAGACAATATTGTTTCATGAATAGTGGTTACTATTCATGTGTAACAATTAATAAAAACAGGAGGTAGTATATTATACTTAAAAAACACCCTCAACAGATGCAAATCATTGGTATAACATAATTAATATACAAAAAGCGAGAGTAATTAATAAGAAAACATAGTAATTCAACTTGCCTCTTTTCTTTCGAAGGAACCTTGCCCGCAAGTCTAGCTGTTTGCACTGCAGCATCAGCTGATGTGGCTTCTGGAGTTGCTCGTAAAATCTCACATATAAGTTGTTGACATTCACTCTTAAGAACATTAACATATCGTAAACAGTCAGCAATATTTTGAAGATAAAATATCAGAGCTAGGTGACTCAACATTCTTTATTACAAAAGGGAGTAGAAACCTTCGAAGGAGCAGAAATCAAGATTTAAACTTAAAGAAAAAAAACACATACAACACCTCATACCTGTAAAACCGTCAAAGAAAAGCCAATACTGTAGCCACCAGTCACTGCAGATTCAGTGTTTGAGGTTACATCTGCTACGGACTTGGGTGTATTAATATCAACATGTTGATTGGCTTTTGCTTCAAGAAGCTCTCCAACAAAGACATGATTCTCTGACCAATGGTGATAAGAAAAATTGCTTTTAGACTCGCATACAGATAATTTTTCTAAAGTCTTTTCAGTTTTGTGAACAAATTTACTATTTTATATCCTTTGAGGTCTTATAACATTAAGGTAATTTTACAAAAACTAATGCACAACTGATTTCTCGCAATAAAAACAGGATGAAGAAAAATTGGCTTCAAGAAATGTGGAAGTTGATTCAATTAGGAGGAAAGTAACCAGAATATAATCTCCCGTCATCATAGGTGTTAATTCATTTTTTTGATGCTTATGTATAGGGAGTCAAGTTTTATGTTAAACAAAAAACTTGACATCTCTTAAGATTTCAGATAAAAGTGCTCCATGATAGTTAGAGGACATGATACTTTAGTACCTAGCCCTATGTTTTTAAATGGATGACACCCTGCTACTAATATATCTCTTTATAAATAATCAAAATAATAAATTTCAAATCCTGACTATCAAAACAAAAACAAAGTCATGGTTCTTCTCACCAAATATTTTAATGATTACATCCAGAACTGAATCCAGAAGTTCTCTTGCAGCAGCCTGTGCTGTCCCCATTGGTGCCATCACTGGTGTTACGGGGCTGACGGCTAACAATGTTCCACTGAGGGATACTCCATTTGCACGTTTCTGTTTTGATAACTGGTACGTTTCCAAGTGTCCCTTCAAAGTTTGTAGTGTAGAAGAATATGCTGACAGACCGCTTCCAGGCCTGAATGAGCTCTTGGTTTCCGCGTGAGATTTTATCTCAGATGAAATGATTTCATGAATTGTAGGTCTCAACCTCTGGCTACCACCATTTCGGAAGGAGGCCCAAAAAGGAATGAAAAATAAGTGAATACATTCAATACAACAAGATTTTTCAAAAAGAAAAATTAAATTGCTATGATGTTTTTCAGAAGTTGTATATAGAGGCTAGAGCACCAGACAAAGTCTTCAAAGAGGAAATATTACTAATGTCAATGACTTCTTACCCACTTATAAAAAATATTTTGAATAGCAACTATCAGTCAAATCTCACACTCACACGGCATAAATGTGCATCAAAAGGTTATTGCTTGCCTTAATTCAGCAAATAAGTACCCCTTTGTCCCATATAAGTGCAACAACACATTTTGGTACAAGTTCTACTTGAAGAGTGAAAAGTTAGAGAGAAAAAAGCAGCGAGTAGGCTTTGGGTCCAAAATTAGAGAAAAGTTAAGAATAAAACAAATACCAAGAAAGGTATTGAGGCAAATATTTTGAAATTGCCCAAAAAGGATGAAAGAAATAATAAAATCATAATGCAACAAAGGAGGAGTGCAAATGTTTTGGTGCAATGCAATCACTCTGCAAGTTAGCTGAAAGATAACCAAAAAAAAAAAAAAAAAACTTCAATACTGCCCCATTTTATCTAAAGAATGTTGATTTTCCCTTTGTATCCAACAGGAAATCAAATCATGAGACTTATAAAAGAATTATCATTCCTTTCCAGCCAAAATAGCCACATTAATTACAAAAGTCTATAACGAAAAAAAGGAAAATCCAAAAGGAGGCAAAAATCCAATCATTTATTGTAAACAAATTTCAGTGTTCCATAAGATTGAAATCCCACAAGAATAACAAAGCTTTCCTTATTATCCCTTCATAATCAAATAAGACAAGTAAACTATCAACAACCCACTTGAACATTAAACCCAACCGCAAAATTATCTCAAGGCATGTCATTCGAAAGCTCAATAAAATGATTTTGACCCCAAATGGTTTCATCACTTTCACATTTAAGTGTAACCTATCAATCAAACTCTGTCTTCTAGTCTTCTAATCTTCTAGACCACATCAGGGATACCCACTCATTTCTTATTCATCGCTTACAAAACTTAATCCCAACAACCCGCTTAACATCAAAATTCACACCCATTGATACTCTTAAGTGTAGATGCATCTTGTACGAGTTAATCACAGAGTAGGCTGAGTTCAACTATTCTAAAAGAGTTTAATCAAATAATTTTTTTTAAAACACTTTAATCGGAAATTACAAGCACATAAATGAATTACACAAAATAACCTAACCAAATGAAACAAAAGGGAGAAAAAGAATTCGGATGGAAGCTTTAAGTTCCCAAATAGTAAGCAAAATGTACCCCTCTACAAAAGGTCCTTCCCATCTTCTCTACTTCTTTCTCTTCCTAGAATTTGGTTTATAGCAATTGTTGTGCATAGTCTCTAGTGTAACATTAGAATTTAGAACCCTATTCACCTATTCTAGGAAAATGCAAGTCAAATGCACAACACTGACACTGTATTACCCCAATACCACTTAGTGGATACCACCTAAGCCCATTTAGGGGTTCAAATTTATGAGGCCTTACCCTTGTGATAACAAAGGGAAGGGGTTGTTTCTGTTAGACCATAGATTGCACAAATTAACTACAACTTCTAATGGACAAGAAGCGTAAATAATCTGATGAGCAAGTTAATAGCTAGTTAGCTACACAAAAACTAAGTCAAATATAATTACCATATGATAGCACCAGCAGCAGCAACTTTCCCAAGTTTACACAAGCATTCTACCATGGTTTGGAGGTACTTAACATGTAGAGGAGCGTCGTTCTTTTGCACGGCTTCCTGTAGTTAATTGGATGATCAATATCTAATATTATGGACCTGGAAAACAATGTCAAAATAAAAATGAAACCTAAACCACTTACAAGGAACTCGTCAGGTGTCGCAGATGAAAGCCATGGTGGAAGTCGAGTTGAAAAGATTCCACTATTTTTAAGGCCATAATCACCACCATTTGCCCTGACAGAACCATCAGCTTCTTCACCTCTGCCGCCATCTTCAACATGTCCATCGTAAGAACTAGGAAAAGCAGAATATTAAAAGAAAAATATTATACTTTTATGAGTAAAAGAACAATGTGCGACAAGAAACTCCAAACTAAGCAGAATCTCATAGTAAAAAAATCCTTAACAGTACCTACCATGCCCTAAAACGCTTATAATTTTTGTTGCAAAAGTAAAATTTGATGAATCAAAAGATGGGAGGACATTGCATGGATGTGCAAAAACTTTGGAGGTTACACATTTTTCATGAACTACCATGGCTATCAGAAGATGTCAATCACTTGCACTAACATATTAAGTATTCAAGAGGCTTAAATTCTCTCAGCAAAAAAATATAAACTTGTAATGCCTCTTTCCATCCTCCTCCTTTTTCAACACAACAGAATCGTTCTCTCTCTGTAACCAACTCTTGAAGTCTTCTTCCTCAAGGTATTATTCAATCAGATTATTAAGGAATTTCCCACGATGCCCCAACGAGACTTCACTAGAGCATAAAACTCACCAAAAATCATATGCATACATCGATGATAGTCAGCTAAAAAAATTATGAAAGAATATGCTATGAACTGACAAATTGAATTTAACAAAAAAATCTGGAAATAGAATATAATATTGAATAACTCAAACTATATCATAATGTTAATGATTAAAGGAAGATTACAACCCTAAAAGTGATAAAAGAAAGATAGATCAAGCAATTAGAGAAGCTTGAGATCTCCCAAATGAGTATAAACCCTCCCACAATGTGTTTACTAAATTTCTGGATGCTAATAACTCCCTCATTTCCCCTATTTTTAATAAAACTACTAACTTATTCCCCAAGTCTCCCCAACAGTGATTCCTAAATAACCTTTACGTAAGCCCAATACTCGAAATACCAGTTCACTGCAGAATAATAGTACGGAAGGCGAAGAATATACTATACCTTCCGTCAACTTGAACTGATGATCTCGTTCGTCGAGAAACAGGTTGTGAAATGCTCATCGACAATGAAAGAGTCGCTGTCATTGTAAGTCCATCATCCTTTTCAATTAAGTTTGAAGATATTGAGCTGCATAACAGACAAACCTTAACAAAATATTTATCATTGTAAAAAAAAATGCAAGGAGCAACAAATAATAGGAGTAATAAAAAAAACTTTAACACACAGCATATATTTCCCTTTTCTGTGGCAAAGGATGCAATTAAATAAACATAAACTTGGACACTGAACATGAGCTCTCTTGATTATCTATAAACTAGAAAACTAAATCAGAAGAAATAAGTTTTCCCAGCAATACAAGCACTCAAACTCTAAATTACAAGCATGGAAAATGCTTAAAAAATTTCCTAAGCTAAGCTTTGCTCCTAATTAAAAGCATACAACTCTACACAATCCACATTTACCTTGTGCAGGAATTTTGGAGAGATTTTTTAAGAAGAGAAACCTACGTTTTAGAAAATCCATAAACCAAGACATTTAAACTACTGATTTTTCTTTGACATCAAAAAGCAACCTGATTTACAAAAATATTGATCCAGAAGTTTTTACAAAAAAGAAAATCCAATACAATGATGATTATGACCACGAGAATCGGTTTCCTTAAATTAAAATTTAAGCTCCATAAGTAGCAAACAATGAATATGGAATATGGGAGAAAATGGCTATAGAAAGGTGTTAGGCAAACAGCCTCTACTAGTTTATACTTGTGTTTAAATCAGCTAATTTAACCAATTCGTTTCAATTGTGCACGCAATACAATAATAATCTAATCAATAGCAGTACTTGTTAAAATTAGGATAGATGACATCGACCATACAGGTACAATGAAACTGCAAAGGAGCTCAATCAGTCATTTAATAACAAAAAGAAACATCAACCCTTCTACAGGGAAATACATCATGCTCTACATCATTTTTTGGAAAAAGAAATCAATACTTGAGAGACACATTTTTTCCCAAGCTCACAACACCTTAATTATAACTTCAAAGTTTAAGTTGGACACTTCTTAAAACACCATGTAAGAAGCTTATACATAGATTTGAGGTATAGGACAGAAATTTTCTCAATGGATAACTATAAATTTCTATGGGCCAACAAAAAAAGATGAAAGAAGGTATAAGCATTAAAGGGCCAAAAGATTTAGATTGGAAAAAAGGATAAACGAAAAAAAAGGAAACAGGAAAACTAGTTTCAAGCTTTTACACCAAAGCAATGACACAATGGCACAATTGCTTCCAGCAGGCTCCAAGTCCAACCTTAAGTCACGCTAATATAATCCTGCCAACTCCTATCACAGTTTTAGTAACTCTATTGCACTTCCGAATAGAAAAATAGTATGGAGTCCGACAAGGTAATACCTATAGTCACCTTTGTTATAAAGGTGGGCATGCAAGTCTTCCACAACCTTGTAGAAAAGAATTCCACGTAACTTGGTTAATTCAGATTTAACATCTTGAAGAGCACCAACCTGGGAATCAAATATAACTGAAATCAGGCCAAAACCTAAATGAGCACTAAAAATAGTTCCTGAAAACGAGAGCATGTATACTATAAAAGAAATACAGAAAATTGACATCCTGTAAGTTCAAAAAATGAGAGAAAAGGATGAAGATTAATTGCAGATATAACACAACCAAAAGCACTCGAAAAAGCGACTAGGTACTTCAACATTGCCATGTTCAAGCAATAGAAGTAATCAAAGCTTGGTTAGAGCACGACTGTATAACCCACAGGCCACAACCCCATAAGAGATCATTCACTAGCTAAAAGCCTTCATGCTTAATAAAATCTTCACTAATGTGTATAAAGATCTTGAATATATTCACTTGAATAGGCTTAGAGTAGTACCCGCGCCCTCATTACTCTATAGATGATCTTCATAGCTAAGATTGATTCTATACAGAGTGAATGCAACTTATAAGACCAGTGGCTTATGATACTAAACTGAGTCGCTGAAAGGGTAGCAATTTGAAGTTGGAAGTTTGAAATATAAAAATTCTGCGGTAGAGTATGTTTAATCTATAATAATGTGATGGAATATACAACCTTTGGCCTCAACAGGAGAATGGATGCCAAATTGTTTCTCAACCAATTTCTTGACTTTCGTTTACAAGGCAGCCTAGACGATGGTAAAATCTTTGAGCAAATGATTCATATACCATATTAGATGGCCCAAAAAATCAAGTCCTGTTTTTCTATGATGTCTTTTGAGACTAAAACCCAACCTAGCCGAACACATCCTGTAGCTATTAGGAGTTTCACACAAAAGAATATAAGCTTACAATGCCAATTATCTAAATCAGAAGACAGTGGTAAAATTGCTCAACTAATGACTATGGAGAAAATGAATCAATGGATACCTAAATTCTTCATGCTTTTTGGTGGTTCTGAATGGCTTTCCTAGAAAATGGATTAAATCTTCCAAATGTCTTAGCAGTGTGACGCTTTATCTGGAATTCTTTTCAATTTAGTTGTTGATGTTTTGGGTAGGCTTCAAGAGTGGTTAAAGAAAACATAATGGTAAGTCAACTACATATGCAGATGATACTATCGTATTTTTTACAGGAGATCGGATTAAAATTCAGAAATACTCTTGACATTATTTCTGTTTTTGAGAAGATTTTGGGTTTGAAAACTAAGCCTCAGAGATCTAACCTTGCTGAAATTAATATGGAAGATGAGAAATTAGGGCTTTTGGTTAATTCAGCTTTATTATGTAGTAGTCAATTTTTCCATTAATAATTTAGGTTTGACACTGGGATCTAATGGTAGAAAAAAGGACTTTGGGGGTCCGGTCATTGAAAAGATTTCAAAAAGGCTTGATGGATGGAAGAAATCAACTTTTTCCTAGGAAAGCAGAATCACTATTGTCATGTCATGCTAAAAGAATATCCCATCCTACTTCCTATCCTATTTTCAGATAAGTAGAGATCATTGGGTAACTCCAAGAAGGATTAAGGATTGTATATTCTTTAATCATCGGGGCTTTGAAAATAAGAGGGAGCTCAAAAGTTTGTAAAGATGTTGCTACGCAATTCTTTGGTCTGTTTGTTTGGAGAAGAATAGACGAATTTTAATGATCGATTCTTAACATTGGAAAGCATCGGGGAAAAGCTAAATTCTTAGCCTCACTATGGAAAAAGGTAAATGGTTTTTTTGAGCACATTATTCTAAACAATCTTTGTAGGAGTAATTGGGAGATTGTAAGTAGATTTTAGCGGATTTCTTTCGGGATTTCTCATCTCTAATCAATAGTTTTGATAATTTCTCATTAATATAATTTTCTTTATGGAAAAAAAATGACATAGAATATAGGCAACTCGAGAACCCCTTTTCATTTTCAAATCTTTTCCATTCAAAATAGAGCACAAAACATAACAATAACGACCTCTACAGCTCTTGGGAATGAGATCAAGAATAAAAATACATCAACAAATCAAACCACAATCAAAATAGAAAGCAAAAAGAAGTAAATATGAAACAATAGGAGTGCGCAGTGACTAACCGTCTGGAGACCCTCTCTCTCAAGCATCAATGTTGACTGAACATGCAGTTGGACTGCCGCATAAAACTGCTTCTCATTAATAAGTTTTTCCATGCGAGCAGGAACCTTTGTTGTATCAAGAAAAAAACATTGTCTTTAAGCAAGTGCATGACATATCAACACAAAATCTCATTTTAACTTCAAGAAAACAATGGATCTGATTCTTATAACCGAAAGATTGCAATTTCCAAAGCCTTTGTCAAACAAACTAAAGAAAAGTCGTGATTATTTAACTGTTTGAGTGCGCAATCAATCATTATGGAGCAAAATAGTTTGCTCTAGTCTTTTAGGTTAACAAGGAAGCTTTTTGATAAACTCAAAAAAAATTATTCTGGTAGCACTCTAGAGTCTAGAGCACCATGCCAACAACTAAACATAAATTTTTGAACCAGATCACATTCAGTTCTTCCTTTTTTTAGCAGAGTAGAGCTCAGAAGCTCAAATTAATACAAAATACAGCATGAACTCAAAGCTAGAACACCACATAAATCAATACATATAGAAATTAGCACCATCACACACCAAGCACATGAAGCATACTCCCTTCATATTTCAAACCCAGTAAATGAGATGACAATATGCATAACAATAAACGCATCAAACTAATTCTTATTACAAAAGGTTCTAGCAATACCAAGCAGAAATTATGATAAAATTGAAAATTTGTATACCTTAGATAACCCCTCAATCTGGTCCAAAAGGGAGATTATATGACGCAGTGTAACTGAGCGATACCAGAATTGATGTAACTGCTTATTACGTGCACCAAGTCGTTTCTTTGCCTCAGCCAAATCAACCTTTATCACGGAAATACTTTCCGCAGATTCACTAAATAACCGCAAAATCTGATCATACAAAGACAAAAGAAAGAATTAAATGGAGATACTATGGTAATTTTCGACTGGACATTTATCGCGTTCTCTAAATGTAAAGAATTAAGAACTACATGAAAGTCAAATAGTTGAAAAGAAGAACAAAGATAGAATTGTCATTACTATATGGTGAAGGAGTTGCTTAAAAAACCAAAAGGCATAAAGATAATGCCCATGCACAAAGGGTACACCCATGAATGGAAAAGGAAAAATTCACAAAGCAAACCATATAACCTAACTATTTTTGGGAAATCATGAGCTAGTGGAAAAGAAAGTTAAGATGCATACACAGATTGAAGAAAACTGATGACCATAAACAGCTTAATAGATGTATCACCACTTTCCGGCACTTAGGATAATTCTAGAAAAACTTTTTAGATTTCAAGTATTTGACTTCCATCTTTCAGATTAGAGGTTTAAATTTCTTATTCTCAATACATAAGTGCTTTGACATCCTACTCAAATTTGAGATTCATTTAAGAGATGAAAAATTTTGAGAAAATTATTTTATTCAAATGAAGGAGAGAAAAGCGATATTTTAAAATTTTCAAAAGGAAACAAAATAAATATAAGTATAAACATGTAAGCGGGAATATTGAGGAGAATTTCTTGTCAGGATCAAACTCCATTTCTTTCACCCTTTTAAAGAAGGGTCATTGGACAAGCAAAAGATGTAATATGTTGCAATGTTGCATAGAATATTGTCTGACCAAGCTGGCTCAAAAACTTATCAAGCTAGAGAACTCATCCAAGCTTGACCTATCAACATAACTTTTTTTCCACTAATATAGCATATAGCTTACAACTATTAAAATTAAATCTAAAATTTAAAACACAAATGAATTTTATATTCCAACCACCATTACTATTTGATAATTAGAGTACTAAAGTTCAAGATCTCTTCGACCAAGCAAGTTCAAAAATAAATGGCTAAACTTGCTTGATAAAAAAGTTGGGGCTTCAAGATGAAGTCAAAACACTAAAGTTAAAAGATATGAGGAACCAACACTCTGCTATCAAACTTGAAACGCAAGGTTGCTAAAGCCTGAAATTGTGTCAACAAACTAGCGTGAAGCTAAAGGCAGCCTTGCTGTCCATTTCAAAGGAGATGATTTGCCTTATTATAGGAGAAAGTGCTACAAAAAACACCATGCTCACTGTTTTCCAAATTGTATAGTTGAATCTTGGATCAGGCCTCTTCAAACACTTGCTGGTATGCCTTCCCAAGTTATCTTTGATAGCCCCCAAGTTGGTTCAATGTTCTACTGCTTTTTAGGTTTAACAACCTTCTGTTTTCTAACTTCAAATATGATAAAATATGTTGTCCTTCTCACTTTATCAAATTTTATTAATCCAACCACTTTCATCATCAACATTTACAACAACAACATTCTATGACCTCAATGCCATTAAGTGGCTCCCACCCTAGGGTTTGGAAGGTCGAATGTACGCAATCTTATCCTTGTTAATAATAAAACTAACAAAGAGGTTGTTACAAAATTAACCTCTAGTAAAAAACGTCATTTCCAACTTT
Organism: Amaranthus tricolor; assembly: GCF_026212465.1. Taxonomy (NCBI): domain Eukaryota; kingdom Viridiplantae; phylum Streptophyta; class Magnoliopsida; order Caryophyllales; family Amaranthaceae; genus Amaranthus; species Amaranthus tricolor. The sequence continues at coordinate 8,668,758 of NC_080050.1, read as the reverse complement.
ACATAAATAAAAAGCGCACATGATTTTATGAGTTATTTTACTTTAGTTCATTTTCATCAACATTTAAAGAACAAAAATTCAATGCTCCCAAAACCTAAAATGAGATGTTTCTTCAAGAGCCACTAGACCATAAAAAGAGACCATATCAAAAGATAGAGCTAAGGTTGCCATAGAAACTACTCTTACAACTCGTAAAATTAAAAAACAAAGAAAATTAATCAAAAAAGTTCACTCATTTTTCCCTCGACATATGTTATGATTTCAAAGCAAGAAGATTATTCTCTGAATGCTATAAATACTTCAATGACATGATGACTCTTGATTTATCTAATCCTTTAACACGTACTGAAGATCCTGATTCCACCATACATTATGAATGTATGATCATAGCCAACTTGATAGCTCAACAAATCCGCTGGCACCTTTAAATCAGAAACTGGTTTCTGCAAATATCCTCAAGCCCAAACTGAAGGATTAACCCCTGCTTTCTCTTTTCCTCTGTAAAATTGGTTGTTTTTGTAACTAAAATTCCACATAGTTCTCTATAAATAATCAATTCAATTCTTTTTTTCAACCACTGATTCTAGTTATTAGTCTAACCATAAAAAGGAAAGTTATTTCACTCAGCCAGAGAAGCCTTTATATCCTCAACTAGTAACACCCACACCTTGTGCGAAGCATGACTCCATGATCAGAATGATTACTTTACAGAAAAATGCGTTGTTACTTTATGGAGCCAAAAACATTGCAACCTCACGAATCCAGAATCTAATTTATCACAGAATTTTAATCGCATCACTTCACTCCGGATTTCAAAAAGAATAGGATACCTGGGAATAATTTTGGATTGCTCTATTGAAGCCACTATGATAGGCATGAACAACTTCATTCACAACATCCTCGACAATCTCACTCTGCTCCTTCAAAACTTGCAACTCCTCTTTTGCAGTCAACAAACGAACCACATGAGGCAACGAATCAAAACGTGCAGCAGCCCAGCTTTCATCTATTCTTGATAACTCCTCTCTCAAATCCTGCATAAGCAATAAATGATAAAAGGTTGACAAATTTTTATACATTCTAAAACAAAAATTACACAATTTGAAATTTGAAAGCATGGTCGCATAAAAGTGCCCCTCCTCCCTCTGACATTAGTTGTAAGAGAAAGATTGGCATGATAAATTATGCTTCTAGTATCTCATCTTATTTCTTCTTTTATAAAACCCACAACGGATAAATTAGACGAAGTAATCCAAATAGGTACTCCATTAATCCAATATGGACACTCAATCATCAGAAGAAAAAAAAAACACATCATGAGTCCAGTACCAGCAAATGCGGCATTACAAACTTAACCAAGGTAGAGTTTTAAACTTATGTTTGACATGTCTTCCAATGGGCTTAGTTTATTTTTGTCTTATTGATAAATAAAACTGCATTAAAAATAACATATATGTTCGGCAAATGATTTGTGAGCCAAAATGAATAATCATGAACAGCTATACGTAAGGCTGAAAATCCAATTAAAACTTCCAATACAACCAATTGCTCAAACAAATTAAGTGAACCGACCAATAGTCAAATGTCAAACAATGCCAATGAGTTGCACTCGCGAACAACATGAATTCTACTTAAAACAATACGCATTGCAAAAATAGGTTATTCAACAATTAATACCATCATCATACTTTACTGAGTAAGAACATAAACTAGGTAATAACCCTCAGTTCATTTTCTAAGAAAATTATTAGATAATAGCAATCTCTAACTTGCTAGCCTTACAGCTTTATCAGACGGAAAAGGGAGACCATCAAAAAGCCCCATCCTTCCTGTGCTCAAATTCTCCTCAATTTCAACTGAAAAATAAACAACGAAACCCAAATCAGCAACAAACTATCACAATCACAACACTAAGCAAAGCAATCCAACTATATTGCAATCGGTATAAACACAAATATATATATCATCTCCAAATCAAACCACATCCAACCATTGTTGATCAACATGAGAATTTTGTGCATATTCCAAAATTCAGAAATTTGAATGTGTACAGAAATCTAAGTAATTTTCAGCAAAAAAAAAATAAAAAAAATAAAAATAAAAAAAAAGAATAGAGTGATAAGTTATCAACATACATTGAAATTTCTAATTTTCGGAAAGTAAATCAAAATTAAAAATTAAAAATTAAAAATCATAGAAACATGTCAAAACTGAATGCGACGAAAATGCAGATAATGAGATCGAGAAATATACCAGGAAATCACACGAAGTTGAAATTGGAGAAAATCTATTCGTAGATGAAGGATGATGAAAATTAGGAATTAAATTAGGGTAATAAATTTAAGGAAATTGAAATAAATTGATGGAATTATTGAGATAAGGAATGAGACTATTGATTTAGAAGAAACATATTACAGTTTGTAATTGAGTTTTTTTTTTCTCTTAAGATGTCGATTCACTGGGTTTATTTCCTTATTTCGTGTTGAATATTCACTGCAGTTTATCTGGATTTTGTCAATCATAGGTTACTTTAGTTTTACAACTTTGAAAGTTGATAAAAATTAAAACTACCTGCTTCTACGTGGAATCGAACCCACCACCACTACTACAGAACCAAATATAATCATCTTATCTCAAAATTTACATGTAAAACGCCATCCCACCACCGAGAAAACGAATCTTATTATTTGAGTTAAATAGTTCATAAAATATTTTATATATATCATGATTCATGAGAATATAAATTTTTTGTTTAAGGTAGTGACGGTCTTTTATAAAAATAGTTTTCTTAAAGAAAGTCTTAATTGTCTAAAGTCAAAACACACAAATTTATTTCCTAGTTAGGTCTTATGAATTAAATACTCCCTCCGCACCATTTTAGTTGTCCCATTTTCTTATTTGGTAAAGTAATTTTAGTTGTCACATTTCTATTTTTGTTAATCTTTTTTTACCTAAATATCCTTAGTTCACACACGTAATTACGAATATACCCCCATATACCTTACTTACCCAACTACCCTTCACTACTTACACTTCACTATTTACCCTTTTTAATGGACAACCAAATTGGTTCGGAAGGAGTAATACTTAACGGAGAGGTAATCCATTTTTGTTGATTAGTTTGTTTTCAGTTGTTCTCATTTTTTATTGTTAAAGCTTCTGACATTATTGTTGTTGCGGATTAATTTGTTATAGAAAAATCAGAGTTTAGCCGTTTTTGTTTTTTGGTATTAAAATGGCGTTATAGAATGGTTCAAGGGCATCAACTGGAAGAAGCTGAAAAGCAGAGAAAGTCAACCAAGCTTTAAGCCAGTTGTTGGAGGGAAAGAATGTGGTTGTTAATATAGCTGAGGAATGGACCAAAATGCCTATAATGGATCCTCCAGCAACAAGTCCAAGGTTAGGAGAGAAAGAATAAAATTTATTCAAGGATTTTGATTGTATCATCTAAAATCATGCGTCCCATGGAATTGTAAATACTTGGTGGATTGGCTCTTTCATTACAAAGATTGGTTACTTTGAAATATTCCTTCAATATTTATGTTTTTTTTGTTATATCTTTTGGGTTGATTTTCTTTAATTGTGATTTGAAATTTATTTTGTTTGGTTATAGGAGTTTTGGAGCTAAATTACTTAATGGTGTACATATTGCAGAAAATTACAAGAAGGTCATAATTAGGTCATAAATATGGTTAAATTTTTAATTGATATAACCTTTAATCTGGTAAGATTAGTTTAATGGGGTTATGATTTTGGGAGTAATATGTGGAATTACAGGTGACAATAGCCGTAAAACAACCGTCGAAAAAGGTAGGTCGGATCAAGGCCAAGGCGAAAGCACCAGTAGAAGTCATTGAAATGAGTCTGGATACATTTGAAGCCAAACAGGAGAAAAAATTAGCAGGACGGAGAAAGAAGAAAGGTATTATAATCACTACTTGGAGTAATGTAAATATTTTTTTTTCTTTTAATTTGTTATCCGAACATAGTGTTAGACTTTTGAATTGATATATAAGAGTTTGGGTGATCTTGGTATAATTTAGCATGGTTTAGTTGTAGAATTTGATAGCAAATAGATTAAAATTGTAATAATTGAATAAATGTTGCAATCAATTGTGAATGTTAATGGTGTATATTTGATTTGATTTTCCGATTATGTTAGTGTGCTTGATCCTGTATTTTTTCTTTTTATTTTTGTTATTTTGTTTATTTTGGAGTTTTTAGGTTGGATTTTAAGAGTATGTGTTACCTTGAATTGTATTTTTTTTAATTGTATTATTAATTTACGTTGTTGAAGTTGAAAAACTGATTAATCTTTGAGTCTTTGTTATAGAGTTTGTTAATTGTACTACATTTGTTCGAATCGTATCGGCTTATTTTAATATTAACTAGCTATCTTGAATTTCTTATAGGAGGTTTTCTAGAATCTATGTACTTTTCTTTGAACAATTGTGTTGTCAAATAAGTAATAAAATTTATTCCATCATCTCTATCAAGTTGGTCTTTAATAATTTCTTTATCCTCAATGTTTGGCTACTAAGCCTTAATTGTCTTTTGCTTACAAATTCGATGGATACGTACATTGTTTATAGCATGCTTGGGACTATACCTTTGATTTTTTTGGTCCTCTGAAGTTATCTTTGATTCATTCGATCTATCAGATACTCTCTCCTATTCTTTGTATTAGTCTCATTTACTTTTGAAAGACTATTCACTTATTTTTATTTAGTTTAGCTTTGAACTTTTTCATTTTCATAATTGCATGCCATTATTTGAAGTTTATGGTTTAGATGGTCATCAAGTTTATGGTTTTATTCTTCTTCATATTCCATTGTGAATGACTTGAATTCTAATTTGCTAAACTATAAAATTAATACAATACAATATGATTAAAGTTAATTACTCTGGTTTAAACTAAAATTTTAAGTTTAAAAGGGTTTCTTGGGGACCGTATGCATAACACGCAGACCCACAACTAGTATTTTAAAACATTATTTATTATACTTTTTTATATTATTTTGCTTATTTAGTTTAAATTTACATTAAAGTTGTATAGTTCCTTACCCCCAACCCTCACCCTCCCCTCTCCCTTGCCCCATTCAAAAATTCCAACCCCTTCAATTAATGGTAATTTTTGATCAATTTCAAGCAAATCTGGGCAAAATTCATTTGATTTTTATCTAATTTAGGGTGAAAATCAAATGTAATTAGAGTTAGTTCTATTAATTAATTTTAATGCAAAGAAAAAATTAAGGTCAATTTTATGTTTGATTTTATAGGAAAAGAAAGAAGAGATGGTATAGAAAAGAGAAAAGAGTACGATACACGGGTGAAAGTCCAGTGGGTGGGTGGGTGGGTGGGTGGGTGGCCAGGTGAGTGATGGAGGGGGCTATGATCGTTTTTTTTTTTCTTGATTTCAAAAACTTTTTTATTTTTTTTTTTGTTTACTTTTTGTTTTAAAGTTTATTTTGGAATTTTTAATTCTAAAAAATAACAACTAGTTAACCATATAGTATTTTTTTTTTTGGAATAACAATTTACAGGTGATGAAGAAATTGGTAATGAAGAAAGTGTGATGTCCATTGATCTCCTTCCATCAAGGGTGAACATTTTGTATATAAGACCAATGAAGTGACATAAACATTTTAAATATAAGATACATATGGTCATAAATTCATTTGTACGCCATTTTTCATCACATTTTGCATTTTTCACCTTAAAAGTAATAAAAAAATAATTTTCTTATTTCGTACTAGTATACATTGTCATCCTATCAATGCTTATGGTCCAATATTAGAGGACGACATTTGGCGTTCTTAATCTCTTTTTTATTTCATACTCAATATATAACATGAAATTCACGCATTAAAAATATAATATTCAACTATATTTGATGATTGATAATATAATATAATATAAATATGAATACGATTTTACTTAAATGTTAAAAAATAATTTCTTTAACATTCTACTAATTTACACATCTATATTTGACCTACAAAAACAAAATTATATCTAAAAATAACTCGCACCAACTTCAGATAGACAAAACATAATCATATATACTTCTACTCTGCCACAGAAGTTTATATTTATACGATATATGATTCAATTAACATCCATTTGGAGAACATATGTTTGTGTTCATATCTACCAAAAACATTAAATTAAATCAAATTTTAGAGTGGAATATTATTCATAAGTTGCTGAATAACCTTCTGCCTTGCTTCAATCCTCTTCATCAATTCAATTTGTTCAGCAGAAACTAGACACCATCCATTATCAGCCATAACCATTTGAGCTTTTGGCGAGTTCACTACAATTTGCAACACTTGTTGTCTACTCAGTTTTCCCAACTCATGATTCCCTCCGAGTTCACTTAACTCACTGAGTTTCGACTCAGTTGGCATACATTTCAATGCTTCAACTTGTGCTTCAAGAAATTTAGCGTACTTCTCTGCTTCCTCTAACATGGCTGCCGTGTTTTTCCGATGACGATGACCTCCTGGTAACAGTTTTCCTAATGAGTATATCTTCTCACTCATTTTATGCCTAATATTCTTCTTCGTTTCATTGTTGTTCTTCCTTCTCTTTTGATTTGACCTTGAGGTTTTTACATAGTTTTCGAGGATTGAATCTAGTGTATAATTATCTTTGATTGTTTCTGGCGGTTGCAATTGGATTTCATTCTCGAGTGAAAGAAGATTTGGTAAAGAAGGATCGTAAGATTCCGGAAAAATCTCTGATATCGGCGATGGTTGAAGTTCATGGAAGAAGTACAACGGATTCGGAACCATTTGAGATGGTATTTCATGAACTACTGGATTGATACTATAGTCATAAGCATGATTATAGTTGTAGGAAAAAGGATTTTCCAGATGATTAAAGAGTTCAGGAGACGAATCTGGAGCCATTAAAAGAGATAAGAAAGAACCATTAGATAAATCTGGGTTGTTTACCTCCATTGTTGGAAAATTACAAGCTCTGTAATCCTTGAGAGGAAAAAACAGATGTGACTGAATAGTGTTGGTATTGCTTGAGAAGAGAGTGTACCGTTTATATATATATAGAACGCAAAATGGACACGTGTCAAAGATAGTACTCACGCACTGCATATTCTTGTCGTTTAGTGTTGGAAATTTTTGTTATTCAAATTATTAAAAATTTCATAATATTGTCTATATAAACTTTTTTTTTATTTAGATAAATTGTCTATATAAACTTATGTACATCAGTTTTTATACAAGTTGTGCTATGGGAGGGAAGGCCGGCTACAGAAAAGATAATGAGAATTTAAATATTAATTTAAAAAGGTAAATGATTTACTAAGGTAAGATGATTTTAATCAATTGATTAAGTTTTTGAGAATTTTTAAAGCATTACTGATTTTAGATAAAACTTTCGATATTATTTATGGTTTTTATACTTTCTTAATCCTTATACTTTAAACATAAATTTTAAATACTATCCTTCGTTTTTAATTAATATTTATACATTAGACCGCACTCTTCTCTATAGGTATGAGTTGCCGTCTTTCTTCCCTATTCACACCTTGATCATAGTTTTCTAGAAGCACAATATACTGAGTATGATGATGATGATAAGATAATTAAATGTTCCTTTCGTTCTTTTAAAAAATTCCAATCGAATTCAAGGATATTATTCTACTTAGATTATAATTTGTAAAAATTAACTAACATTCTTGTTATGAATGGTGTGATTTGAGTGCACATTTGATGGGTGCATTCATGTGGTGACTCTTGGGATGGAATCCCATACGCCATAAGTATGTCATGAATGGGTGTGTTAAGTTTTGTCTTAATATTTGTGGTTTATGATGATGATTAAAGTATGAATTAATGAGTTAATCATGGGAGTTATGGGACTTAATGAAGAAGTGTAAAGGTTTAATTCGAGATGCTCTACAATGCAAAGTCGAGCAAAACTGTCAGAAGCTCACTGAAGTGCCGCTCGACCAGCTCGCTCGATCAAGCGAGCTTCAGAATGGGTCGAGCGAGCAGACAGAATGTAACAAGAAACTTCCTGTAGCCTGCTCGACCAAGTCGCTCGACCGAGCGAGCCTCTGCTTTGGTCGAGCGATGTCTCTGATGCTCCTAGGGTGCTGTTTTTGACTCTTCAAGTTCTTGGGGATGTTTCATTATCATTTATTCATAGTTTTAATGTACTTAATGTTACTTAGTGAGATCTCTCCTATAAATAGAGAGCTATCATTCACACATTGTAATCATCCACAAAATACACCCCAAGCCAAACACTAGCCTATAGCTCTTCTCTATAGTAATTCTCCATATTTGAGAGTTCTTTGAACTCCTTTGATAATATAAGAGATACTACACACCGGAGGACGTAGCCTAAGTTGGGTGAACCTCGTTAAATTTTTGTTTCGTTTTATTGCATTTCTTTCTCCTATAAACATCGATATCATTGATAGCTTAATTTGTTTGTCACAAAACCTCATACATTCGATCTTGGCAATATTGGAGTTTGAAACACATTGTTCGAACTCTAATATAGCATCGTTTTCAATTCTAATTCAAATGTAATTTACTTTTATTTTATGTAATAACTTTTATATAAACCTTATAAAATCTTAATTTTTTATATTATTTTAATAATCTCTTGTATTAGTATCTAATGTAAATTTTAAATAAGTACATAAAAAAAGAACGAAAGGATAAATCACTCTTATTTTACAGTTTTTCTCAATTATAAAAAGAAAAAGGTAGTTAAATATTGTCTTATTTAATTTAATTTTAATAATTTAATATATTTTTCTATTATAATAACTTCTAATAATTTTTATCATACACATTTTGAATCGAATTGCTGAAAACTAAAAGTCTAAAAGTATAACACTAATAACATTTAGTGTCTTAGAGATTTTTTATCGAATAAAGTTGAAGCTAAACCCATTTGTCCTCGTCAATAATACTACTCCTATAATTTATGTTATAGGAATTTGGAGAAATTTTAACTATTTTTTTAGTTGAAAATTTAACTAATTTAGTATTCCTTTGTTTCAATAATTTAGTAACAATTTATTTAATCTTTTAATTAAATTTAAATTAGAAAAATGTATAAATGTAATCCTCACCCTACCTATATTCTTATATAATTTAATAGTATAACAATTTAAATCCAAATCAAAAATAAAATTAATCCAAACTAGAAAATGATGAGATAATTTCAACAGCTGTGCTTCTAAGTACTTTGATAATCAGATAATTACAACAGCTGTAATGTAAGTATTTAAAATTTGATTAATTCTTAAATTAAATCCTAAGCGTTGGATTGAAAAGTACAAAAAAAAAATCGGACGGATGGGAGTAGAGAGGTGTTGTAAGGTGGTGTCTGTTAAAAAAGAGAGGACAAAAAAGCTGAGAAGTACCGGATTGTATGAGCGTATCAGAATGGTGAGTAAAGGTAAAGACAGATTTGGGCCTTGTAAAGTGTTTGTTCTGAAATTATGTATGGTTATTAATGGTATTTTGAGCAGACATTTACTGTTTAGCATTTAATGGAAGTAGTGAGAGAAACTAACATGGAGTAATTATGAGCATCATTTTACCTTTTCTTTTCGATCGAATGTTTTTTCTGTTGCACGTAGTAGCTACTGCCTACTACTAAGGCTTCTAACCATTTATCATTATCAATCATTATTATTGATTTCTTTGTCCCATGTAAAATTGTCGTAGGATTCAATTATGTTTGCTATATTTCAATTTTGAAAAATTTTAAGTGATAATAGTGTGGTTTTTAGATTTTTCAATTGGTAACTAAAATTTTTAAAAGATCTACTATTAAAATTTTTGTACATAAAACGTTAGTAAACGTTAATTTCGAAATTTAAAGGTTGTTGTACGTTTATTTATGCAACTCACCATTTCAAATGCATTTTTATATTTTCCCTCAAAACATAAACCCTTACTCTACCATATTTAAATTTAGGGGAAAAAATATAATTTGGATGAAAGATGGTAGCGTTAGGGTTTATGTTTTGGGGAAAAGGTTGAAACTAATGGTATTTAAAATTGTGAGTCACATAAATAGGCGTATAACAACCTTAAAGCTTTGAAATTAACGTTTGCTAACGTTTTATGTGTAAAAAGGTCACGGTGAAACAATTTGGTAAACCTCAGTGTTACCGCGTGGATTTTTTAAAAGTTTTTATTACTATGTGGAGAACCCACAACCTCAGGGTTATCACGTGAAATTTCCTTTAATTTTTACACATTTGATGTGTTTTTTCTTTATTTATATCAATTAAAAAAAAGTCAATAATTATTTCCTCCGTTCCATTATACTTGTTACATTTAACTTTTTACGCAATTCAATTCGTAATTTTGATCATTCATATCTTTTAAATTATGTTTCACTAAAAATTATAAAAATTTGATATCAAAGAAATACGCGATTAAACGATTCAAACAAGATCTCACTTGACTATATTTCTATTTACACGTTAGCTATAATTTATAAAATAAACTTAAAAGATGAATAGTATCACTAAATCTTATGTAGCGACTATTTTAGAACGGAAGAAGTATGAAAGTTTGTGATTAGACGATTCAAACATGATTTCATTAGGCTATATTTCTTCTTATACATTAGCTGAAGTATATAAAATAGACTTAAAGATGAATATTATTACTAGTAAGTCTCATGTAGTGAGTATTTCAGAACTAAGAAAATATGTCCCAATAATTAATAGAGAAATTAAGAATAAAAGGATAAAGTGGTATTTTATAGAAAGTGGAAAATATGTGTGACTAAAATAAAAAGATAAGTTGAATGTAAAGATGAGAATTTTAAAAATTGTGGGTTATAAATAAAAATAAAAACGAAACAAATTTAGTGGGATGAATTAAAATGACACAAGTGAGAAAAATTTGGTGGGAAAATTTTAATTATTTTTTTTTTTACAAAAGGGAAATCATTTCAACTTCCCACAAAAATATTTCCCACCATATTAACATTATATCAAAAATAAAAAGTAAATTAAAATCCCAAAATCTCTATAAAAGCCATCTTATACATTTTCGATATCTTCACTTCTCTTAAAAAGTTAGGACTTAACTTATACCTTATCATCATTTTTACAAAAACTCCAAAAAAATAAAAGACATTAGATTTTTCTGAAGGAGATAATGTATATTAAAATGCACAGCACACATCATTGTAAAGCAATTCTAAAAAAAACAAAAAAAAAAAAGAAATTAATGAACTTCAAACCTTTGAGGATGTTTTCATAAAACCAAAAAAGAAGATATTGAAAAAAGGACCATCATTAGGGCAAGTGCTAGTGCATCTACTACATTAGACATTGGACATACACATGTTTATAAAATGATGAAATTTGAAAATATCGCATAATTTTATTCCAACTATTTGTATTCGATAAGACCAAAACTTTCTCATAACCACAAACTTAAAAGACTTAATTTTATTATGTCTCAACTCTCAAATAATCCCACCTACTATAAGAATGTCACTAAAGTTTAGAATGATGCATGATGATGTACACATAGATGATAAGTGATTTTACATTAATAGGAAAATACAAAGATATTATTTATTCCTTTGGGAAGAGGGAGAGTCATAAATTATATCTGTTGTTGCAAGACCTTAAATTAGTGCTAATGAGAAAGTGTTGTATGGGAAAATATGTAATTTTCCATTTGCAGAGACGCAATATGCAATCAGAAGTTTAGAGAATAGACTAATACATACACCAAAATGAAAGCAATAGGAAAAGTCACACGAGATGTCATCAGGGATAAATTGATCATTGAAGTTCTACCAGCAATCAAATGCAATGGCCAACCAATGGAGTCAAAGAGATTTGAATTCAATAAGATAATGCTAAACCACATATTTAAAAAATGATTAAGCATTCAATGAAGCTGCTACACAAGATGAGTTCAATAAAAGACTAGTGTATCAACCAACATCTAGTCCTGACACATGAATTTTATTTGATTTTTTCCAGTGTGCACTACAATAAGTTTAATTGAAGTCCTTCCCTAATCTCACCTACAAAATGTTACTTGTTTCATATTAATAATACAATGTCAATTATGCATGTCTGAGGTGTAAAAAGTTAGAGACAGTAACAATTATGAGAACCCTTACATTGGAAAACAATGATTAGACATGTTGGATTTATTGCGAAGACAACTAAAAGTTTCTCTTGAACTTATAAATGCAACTCATCAATTTTATCTCATGGTATAATTAATTTCAATATTCTTCAACAATAAGAAAATTGAAAATTAATTATTAATATGAAACAAGTAACATTTTGTAGACAATAGACATGGATTTCAACCCTTTTATTTTTAGATCGCAAGGGTTGTATAATAAAGGGAACTTATTATACATGAGACTTTTTGTACAGGGAAATATTTTATAAAGCATTGACGATATAGTAAGATATACAAACATGAACTGCCCTCTTATCAAATGTCAATAAAATCCATTCAATTTAAATCATAAATACTCATCACTTGAGATCTCATGAGGTGTTTTGTTTAAAAAAGCATATATTTCTTTTACACCATTCATCTTTTCATGTGTCACTTATTTACTTGTATGAAAAAGTTATAATGTCCCTAAGAAAGATTGGTTTTGCATCATTTGAAGTGGCATATAAGAATCTTTATTCTCATCAAAAGGTGGTACCCCATAATACAAAGAGGGTGGATATTGCTCCTAGACAATTAAGAGTAGATTGTTGAGATAATAGTAATCATACCATTAACCAAAGATATTGCCATGCTTCACATTCTCAATTCATTGAATTTGTGGTGAAATCAAGTATAGAGCAACCATCTTGTTTTTGGCATATCCTTTGAGTAAAAAATCTAAAGTTGTATCATTCTCTAAAAGGGAAAAATCTAGGTTCAACCTAACCCTTTCATCGCATCACCAATTACAAGACAACAAATCATTTTAATTTCTTTTACAACAAAAAGATTCTAATGTACCAATTACATAGAGTGGCAACATGTAACACACAATAAGAAACCAATGAACTCAAATTTATTTGTTTAAAACTAAGTGCAAATTACAGGTTCAACCAAATACGAACCTAAAGTATTTGAAGTATTCATTTGAAATGATTTTTTTTCTCTTCTAGCTTTATAGTGCCTGGCCTCTTGTTATCGCGTTAGTGTTAAAATTAACTTTACTCCACGTACTCAGTCTTGTCCGACTTAATTGTAACCTCATGACTCCAAATCCTGTCTTCATCGTTCTAGCTTATCATTTGTCCATTTTTAATCTTATCTACCAAAATAATGTCATCAGAAAAAAAATATGCACCAAGACACGTCTCCTTGTATTGATCAAGTGATCTCATCTAGAACTACTGAAAAAAGAAAGGGCTTAGGAGATTTGATAAAAACCAATTGTGATTGAAAATTCCTTGTTTCCCCTCGATATGTCCTAACATTCATCTTTACTTTTTAATACATATCTTCCACTATATTAATGTTTTTGATACATATTTGGACATCCATTTGTTCTAATAAATAGGCAATAGAAACTTATTCTCTAGTCATTCGGCATCTTGTTTTCCTTTCAAATAGATTAGTTAGCTAAGTCAATCCAATCGTTCCTAAGCATCTCTATAACTCAAAAGGTATACCATCTAGCCTGATCGCTTTATTTAGCTTCGTTTAATTTAACGCCTTAAACCAATTCAGATTTTATATTCTTCTCATAAATTATTGAATAATTTTTTTTATTTTTGTTAATTGTTAATGACATTTTAATAGATTTTTGATATAGTTTGGATTTATAAAAACTTTAATAGGTAAGTTTTAATATTTTTTTAATATACCGGGTCAACACAAAAGGAACTCATCTCTTAAAGATTTCGTTTATTTGAAGAATCTATGACCTTATCACATGTTATCAAACCAAAATCAGCCCAAACTCATTGAGAATCGTAGCAGAAGTCTTCTATATTACTGTTGGGTTTGAGCCAATTACAACTAAATACTAGTCTCATGAGCATGACCAAACTGATTAAAAAAATATTTTCAAAACAAAAATTATAAAATCACAAAATGTGGTTTTCATTTTTGTTTTGCAAAAACTAAAATTATTTTTAATAACTTATTTACCAAATGGATTTTTATTAATTTTCTACTTTTAAAATTAAAAAGAAATCACAATAATATCAATCAATACCTAAAGTTTAGAAATAGAAAAGACAAAATAACTTATTTACCCCATGGGAACCTAGCAAAAATATTTTCCCTGTAAATTCAAACTCATCTTGGTTTAATGGCAACTTCACGATTCCACCATAGTTATTCAAAATTTTCTCTCTCCTCTGCCATCATCAACATCCTTTAAATTCTTATTGTTTCTCTGATCTTCTCCATCACAAATGGTATTTCTATCTCTAGATCATAGTCCTCATATCCTCTCTTTAACCTATAACTCTAATTATCAGATAAAAATACCAAAATCATTAAAAATGATCATTATTCCATTATAATATCTCGTGGGAAATTTAGCCTCAAAGTTTTTTACTCCCCTATTTAATAGGGGGATTCCAGGTCACCCCTAATATGAAAAGATTTGCATCGAATTAAAAAGATTTTAATATTTATCCATAAAATTTTAAGTCTATCTAGATTGGCCAAATACCCAAAGAACTCCCCATGAGTCACTAAGCCGCAATTACTTATTGTTTGTTTTATTTATTAACCATTCTTAATTTAAATTTTATACTTAATCAATAAATTAAAATTATATAATTAAATATGTTTTTGTTTGATTCATCTAATATTATTTTATGTGCATAATGTAAATTTTATTAATTTAATTTAACTAAATATAATTTTTAGTTATGCACTATTAGAAATGTTAATAATTGAATTAGTACATTAACAAATGTACAATCTCAAATAGAACAAATGATAAATATAAGTTAAAGGTAAAGGACACTCCCAGTATCCCGCACAAGGTAGGGTTCTGGTGGGGGTTTTATTTTTCTTGAAAGATGTGGACAAATCATACCCGGTGCCCCAAGGAAGGATTAAAGAGAGATACGCGCAGTCAAAAAACCCCCCAATTGATACCTGCGCCTAATAAGGGTCGAACTCCAAACTTTTTGTTCCACATGCAGATGCTCTATACATTGAACAAGAAGTGCTTTTGGTAAATGATAAATATAAGGGGAGAAGTTATTTCTTACCATTAAAGCGGATACTTCATAAACCCACCATTTTTTTAGCATGTATTTAATTAGATGGTCTCACAATCGGACGTGCCTATATAATTAGGCTAATTTTTTAATTGATCATTCTAAGATATTGTAACACTACAAAAACAAAAGCAAATGGCGACAAATGGTTTTTGTAGCAGGGCCGTCTCTGACATGTTAAAGGCCCTGAGCAAAATATAAATCATGGGCCCCTAAAATCTAAAATTACGTTAAATTACATTTTGGTATTTGCAATTTGTTTATCAATACTTTAATTGGTATAGTTATTTTTTCTCAATATTGCTAAATTTTATAATTACATGGAACCAACAACTATTAATCATAAATTCAAATAGCCATTCCTTTTAAGTTTAAAGTTTAAACCACTATTATCAATATCTTAAATTGAACTAATAATAAAAGTAGTAAATTAAAAGTTATCAAGAGAGATTATATTGCTCACCTACAATAATTTATACTAGTATATCCTAAACATTCAATAAAAGCTGATAATACAAATTTATTAACCAATTTATTTTAATACTCTCCCTATCCATTTAATTTTGCTACACAATACACAAAAAGCCTTCATTTTAATTTTAACCATATAGCAAAAATATGAGGCTTTTTATAAATCGGAGCCTTGAGTGGTAGCTATTGCTGCTCTCCCCAATAGCCGGCCTTGTTTTGTAGCCAAACTTTTCGCCAACAATTTTTAGCGACAATGTTGGCTACAAAACTCTTTGTTGCCAAAAATTTTATCGCTAAAACAAAAATTTTAACCATCTTTATCGCTAAATGAATTTCGTATCATAAGAAAAATAAATATTTTTTATTATTATTTAATGATAATAACAAATATTTAATTTTTTTTCTATAAATAATATTCAAACCTCAATTATAAAATAATAAATAACTAAATTAAAATTAAAAAAAATAATTATTAACTAAATTACCTATATTACAAAACTTACATTACTATAATTAATCTATATACATAAATTAACATATTTTACTATTCAATAAAAAACAAGTGTTAATTCAAAAACTAATCTATAAAGTTTATAATTAAAAATAACCTTAAATAGAATTAACACCACTAGGTTTTTAAATGCACTAATTGAATCCCTCTTTAAAGAACTTGAACTCCCCATCTCAAAATCTCAAGCTCGAGTATAATATCAACAAAACTTTCAACATTAAAAAGAAGAGAGATACTCTCCAAATTGATGGATTTTGGGTGAAATGACAAGAAGAAAGTTTAGAATTGAGTTCAGATAATTAGGAAGAATTTTCAAAAGATTTGAGATTAGAGAGAAGATAAGTGTCCTTTTCGAAGAAACGAGAACGAAGGATAGTAGCTTCCATTAATGAAGTAATTAAGCTTCCTTCAAAAGGAGGTTTATAGGGGTTTGAGAAAGGAGAATAAATGAAGGAATATAGAGATCAAAGAAGAAAGATAGAAAATGGAGAGAGATATGACACAAAACTTAGCTTATAAAGAAAATAGTGATTAAGTTTTGGTGACAAAAAGTTTGCCACTAAAAAAGAGAGATTTTGGTGACAAAATGGTTATGTTACCAAGTTTGTCATTAAAAATTAAGAGAGATAAAATAGCAACAATTACAAAGTTGGCAACAAAGATTTTGTCGAAAAAATGTTTTACTGTTCAATCAAACTTATCCCGCCTAATTACTAAAAACTAAATCGTTTAAAAATTCCGAAAAACAATATTGACGATAAAAAATACCTTTTTGTCGCTAGTTTTGTTGCCAGACAAGGCGACAAAAGCTTTTTGTTTGCTACCAAACTATGTTTTTTTAGTATAAATGATTACTTTAAAGTTATAAGTTATCACTTTAACTTTTTAATATTATTAGAATTGTTTAAATGATCACTTCAATATTATAAATAAGTTTTTAGAAAAATAAGGGTACGTAACTTCAATTCATTAGAGATTATTTTACCGTGACATTTATTTAAAAATTTGTGCCATATAGCCAAACGAAGTCCGGCTATCGAGTCGCTAACTCGAGAGCCAGTTGCGACAAGCCGACAAGAACCAATACGAAGCAAAACTCACAAATAAAGGAAAAAAACATTGGATTACATTAACAAATCACAACAATGGCTAAATTCTTGAGAAGTCTCCCTATCTCCTCTATTCGAACCAATCTAAAACCTTCATCTTTCATCCCAATCACAACAATTCTTATCCCTTGTTCTCTTTCCTCTCTTCAATTCAATCACTACCCATTTTTTCATTTCTCTAGACGAACACTCTGTAATAATGCTTCTGTTTCAGCTACTTTAAATGCTACAGAGCAGCAAAATCGGGAACTAAACCCAATTCAATCATCAGCTAAAGAGACAGATTTGGAATGGGTTAGTAGAACTGCCTTATGTGGGCATTTGGGTGAAGATGATGTGGGTAAACGGGTTACACTTTGTGGGTGGGTCGCTCTTCATCGGGTTCATGGTGGCCTTACTTTTCTTAATCTTAGAGACCATTCTGGCATTGTTCAGGTTTATTTCTATTTTCTTTGTTTTTTTACTGGCTAATTTATATCTCTTACCGTTTAGTTGCTTGAATAATTGTCACCCTTTTCACTTACAACAACAATGTTGCATTATCCAACGCCATTAAATGGCTCCACCTGGCGTGGGGTTTGGTATGTCGAATGTTTGTTAGTGATAGTATTAGCAAAGAGTTATTTTGGATCAGACCCTTGGTGCAAAACATTATGGATTTATATGCAACTTCACGTAAATAAGAAGTACACAAGATTCAATGAACTGTTATACTTCTATTATATGAAATATAGAATACTACTTTGTCCCTTTGAATTTGTGACCATTCAATGTAGCATGTGATTTTATTATGTTTGGATAAATTGGGAGAAAAAAAGATCAAAAATTTGAATTGTATATTGAGATAGAAGATAAATGTGACATGAGGATCAAAGAAAGTGGTGGAGACAATTCAATGGGACATCAACAAGAAAAACTTAGCACATTGAGAGATATGAGAGCAATAACATTATTTCTAACCAAGAATTCTGGAGATTAAGTTTGCAACAATTTATTGGGTAGTTATTTCTATATTGGGGAACTATGGTGAATTGCTTCTAGTATTATCACCATTTTATTGTGTGATGGGATTAGACAATATTACGTTTTTCACCAAGATGTTATATGAATACATAATGTGTTCCATATAGAGGGAAATAACATTATTTCTAACCAAGAAGCATGCACTTTAATTTTAATATTTTGTTGAGGAAACATTGTTGGGTAGTTAATTCTATAATGGAGAACAATGGTGAATTGCTTGTACTATATAGCTTTGGTGGGTTACTATTAGTGGTGAAACTTGAGAGAAAATGTGTGGGGGCAAAAGTTTAAATCCTAAACTCTTGACGTCTTAGTTATAAAAATGTTAAATTTACCACTAAACCAACTTTGTTATATGATTTTAAAAGTATCATTATGCATATATTGAAAAAAAAGTTCGGGGGAGGGTTTGACGCTATTTTTCGCCATTGCTTATATTGTTATCACCCATTTTTTGTATGATTACATCATGGAATGTCACTCTAAGTCTCAGAATATGGGTTAATGGTCTCTCATATGTTGTTTTTGGTTTTACATCTTTATTGCAAGGGAAATATGTGGGAGGGGGTAAATTTTTGAGTGGTTTAGTTTCAACATTGTGGTGAAGTGCTACACTTTAATTATATAAACGTAATTAGCTACTATGTGCAACATTAGTTTAGTTTTAGAATGAAATTTCAGTGGATCTTGTATGTTTGTGTTCATGCTACAAACTTATCTTTTATTTTCAAGCTCATTTTTATGCTTCTTCAAATCAATAGAGTAAGTTTTTAGTTCTGTTTCTTGAGCTATTATACATGTAATCGTCAGTATCATATTGTAATTGCACCGAGTATAACTATGGACCCCAGGATTAAGGACAATGAATCCAAGAATCTAAGGTGATTGAATGCAAGAATTTAGTAGATCCTTAATGAGGATTGCACAATTAAAAATGGATATGATCAGATGAAACTAATCTCGAATAAAAACTCTATTGGCTTTACTCATCAATCAAGCACTTCCCCCACGCTCTCAATCAAAGCTTCACTCACTTTGAAAATCACGGGATCTTGTTATGATCTCTATTTGCTTCAGTCACAAAGGAAGAGTCATAGGTTAGGAAAAGCAACCCGAAATTCCCCTTGAAAGAGAACTTCTAACTACCTTGTAACAACCTCCTTACAATTTGGTGTTTATTTTACAAAGAACAAACTAAAAGAGCAAACTATAATTTTGTTTTTGATTGCTACCCCTCCTGTCTGGGATAAGGCTGCACACCAAACTACCTATCTGATTCTGGGCACTATTGATTGTCACAACATGGTGACTTATCAAACCTGTAGCATACATTTAGTGCTCATAGATGTGCATCAACCCAGCATCCTACTACCACCTGCATACTCCAACCTCTAATAGGTCCTGGGCAAATAAGCTTACCCCGTACACCTTCAGTTAACTGATCCAGTCATCAAGTGGTGTTTCTTGCTGCACTCTCCGACATTCCTAGCAGCTGAACTGCTCCTATTTTCCCAATGAACCAGTAGGTTGCTCAATGGTACACTCACCATGACGTTGTTGCTTCACATTGACTGACCTGATGCAACTGCTGTCATGTGTAGCCATCCCAGGTAGACTGATACCCTAACCAACAGACCCTGCCCTACTGTTACTTTTGCACCAGCAGACCTGTTTCACGGATGTGCAGGTCGTCAACTCACCCATCAGATCTTTGCAAGCCAATTGCACAGCTCACAACTAGGCTGCTCCTATATTGATGTAGATGACTAGACATGTGCAGGTCTAAAGCTGATCCTTAAATTACGAAAGAACTTGAACCAAGCGTCAATGTTCGAAGCTCTTGAGGAAATTATTTGATTTCATTGTGATGCAAAATCATCGTTAAAGAATTGTAAACTTCAATGTTTAGGATTCTTATCCTTTAATTTATTTTGTAGTGGAAAATTGTAGAATATGAAGGGGGGAGTGATTTGTGTTTTCAGCAATTCTTTCTTATTTTACATAATGTAGCTACCAAGGTATGTTGATATATTGTTCACCGATTCATTTGAAATGTTGACAGTTAAGGCCTATCTTAATACACATTAAGCAAGAGCTTGAGGTTCTGCTTTGATAGAACTCAATAATACATATGGGGCCTTTAGGTCTGCATCTTTCTAGTAAAACGAACCCTACTTTCTTCGACCCCCCTAAAAAATGATGGTAAACATATAAGAATAGGAAAATGAACAAGAAATCAACATTTTGTCCGAGAAATCAACAAATCACACTCTTTTTCTTTCAATGCTATGCACATTAATCTCATTATTAAAGCATTACTATTGGTCCTTTTTGTGTAGATTACAACACTACCCAACGACTTCCCGGATGCCCATTCTGTGGTGAACGACTTGAGGCTTGAGTATGTGATTGCTGTTGAAGGAGTTGTACGTTTAAGGCCATACGAGGCTGTCAATAAAAAGATGAAAACTGGAACTGTAGAGGTATTTTTTATGCACTTTTTCTTTTTGTTATTAGTCTGATCCTATTGAAACAAATAATGCAATGAAAATTGTGCTTAATAAAAAAAAGAGGATATGAAGTCCACTTTCATGAGTTTGCATAAAAGGATTGAACTATGGTTAACTTCTATTGGAATTGGGTTTTAGCAGATCTCGGAACATCATTGATTAGTGCAGTTGAGCACTAGCTCACTCCTATCCATTTAGAACCTAATCCCTCCGTCCCACTCATTTAGCATCATTTGCTATTTTGGTCCATCCCACTCATTTTGCATCATTTCTATTTTTGTACAATTGCCCACTACTTGCTTTTAAACTCATCCATACATTATTTTAACTCTCTTTTAATTTCACCCACACAATTTACTCTCTCTCTCTTCATATATTACCAATGTCCAAATTTTTCTTGAAAAACACTCCATTTCTCTTTGCTACTAATTCAAAGGGACGTATTAGTATATACAATTAGAATTAGGGTCAATAGGAAACAAACTCTCTGTTATTTTAAGGGTAAGGTTGGGTACCATTGAGACCCTCCCAAGCCAAGCTTAGGCGGGAGCCACTTGGCATTGGGGTAACGACTTGTCTATTTATACATGTACAGGTGACTTGTTCTGAATTATTTTTTACCTTATTTGTAGTTTATTTTTTGATCTTCAAGATGATTTACGTACTCAGTGACTCTGAAATAGTGAAATCACATTGCCAGGTTGCTGCAGAACATGTCAAAGTTTTAAATTCTGTCAAAGTCAAACTGCCCTTTTTGGTTACTACTGGAGATGATGTGAAAGACTCTGCGAAGGAGGAGATACGTTTGAGGTAGCTCTTTTGATTTGATGTTACGGAGTTGATATAAAATTAAATGAGAAGTTTTTGATATAATTCTGTTTTGCTGCTTGGTTTAGTTGACTGATTTGATCCTTTAATACTAGTCAGAAAAGTGCTTACGTCGTGCTGAATCTGGATGTTAAATGCTTAGTATTACTTTAGATTTTGATGAATTTGATCAGATTTTCTGTTTGAAAACTATAATGCCGTAATGAAGTTGTTCCATTGAAGCACATTGTATCTGTGCTAGTGATTTGAACATATTTGATGCTCATTGCTCATGTCTATTTTCTTGCAGATGTATGATAACTTTTTTATAGCATAGGCAATGAAGTTGGCTATGAGAAGAGCAGGGGGGAAGTTTGACATTGATACTAGGACATTTTTATAGCCCAATATCTATGTCTAATGTATTGGATCTACATAAACATCAATTTTTTTCCACCATGGTTAATATCGAATCTCTGATCATAGAAATTTGACATAAAAGAGTTGTCTTTGTGATGTAAATACGAAAATGATAATCTCCATTGGAAAAATATTAGACTACTAGTGTTGATGTCAGCTTTGTTCGGTGATTAAAAACAAAATAGGAGAAGGGAAGACATCATTTCTATGGATTCTGTAGCCTTCTGATGATGCATATTGACACTAAATGTTCCTGCATAGAGACTAGAGTTAATATAATCAATTGTTGGGATAGCATTCTATTTAATATAAGGGAATCATAGAAGTTGCAGAAGGGCATGAATTCACCTGTTGTGCCTTCATCGTTAGTTTCTGCTATGCCCTTTACCAAGGAGAAGCAATGGATAACCTACCAAAGGAAGAAATCACAAGCAGCAGCAAAAAATCAGTTAGAAATGTGATGAGGTGGCAGCATATCTCAGAGATGGAATGTCAGTAACTAATTAGAGGGAATATTTCAAGGGGGATGAATTTGTTAGATTTGTTATGAGCTGGCATATCAGACTATCTAGTAGTATAAATAACTGCTTTTATAATTAGTAGAATATGAGAATATTTTGTAAGAATTACCAGTTTGGTAAAGGAGTCCTCTGTTGCTCGAAAAACAGCTCTCTGTATTTCTTCTATCTTTTCTTTTAATACAAACTTCCCTTCTTCTATTTCTGTTTTTGCAACCTTGTTTAGCCCAGATCTTAGCAGTTTCTTAGCTGACTAGCCTATTTTATGTATAACTATTGTATTTTTGTTCAGGCGAAAGAAATCCCATGATATACATAATTGAAGAATAGTATCTTTTCTATGTTCCCTTCTTTGCTCCAACTGACCATATTAAGGATACTGTTTTGTTCCCAGATACCGGTGCTTAGACTTGCGTAGAAGTCAAATAAATTCAAACATAATGTTGAGACATAGAGTGGTTAAATTCATACGAAGATACCTGGAAGATGTACATGACTTTGTGGAGGTGCGGTCTTGCTCACATTTTCAAGTCATACTTTTTTTGACATTGAAATTTCATATGTATCATATTTTTCTGATGCCTATCTTATATATAGGGCAGATTGAGACGCCAATGCTTTCTAAGTCTACCCCTGAGGGTGCTCGAGATTATTTAGTGCCTTCAAGAGTTCAGGTATGGGGTTATTATTTCTACTATCTTTCGTCTTTTGTCTTTTAGGTATCTTCTTTTGGAGTAGTATATACTCTTTGAGGATATGTTTGTGTCTCTTACTTGATGTCCTTCCTACCTGCTGCTAAATCCCCTTAGTTATCTTTTATTTGTAAAGCTTCAATAGGTAGCTTTTTCCCCGCCCCAAAATCCCTACTTAAGATGAATTATATCCTCATGTAAATTGTGATGCCTGATGAGACAAGCACCAGAATGCCTCAAATAATGAAACAATTGTCCTTTTGAGTCATTTTTATCCGGTCCTTTAATTTACTTTTTTAAAATATAAAATCTTCTACATCTTTTACTCGTCTATTTATGTATGTGAAGCCAGGAATGTTTTATGCTTTGCCCCAAAGCCCTCAGCTATTCAAGCAAATGTTAATGGTCTCGGGTTTTGACAAGTATTATCAGGTAGCAAGGTAATCCATTTCTTGTCCCCATCTCTGTATCTATCGCTTTCTTTCATAGGTATGTTTGTAATTATATACATGTGATTATGTTTAGAGGAATTCAGCTTTTTTGCTACAATTTTCTTTCTACCACTCCCTTGTAAGAAAAATGAAAGAAACTTATGTAAACTTTGGAGAGAGAGAGAGAGAGATCAACCCAAACTTGAAGGTAGTTTGTTGTTGAACATGACCATGTTGTGGACAAACTTAGGAAGAAACACTCTATTTTCTCTTGCAGATGCTTTCGGGATGAGGACCTAAGAGCTGACAGACAACCTGAATTCACGCAACTTGATATGGAGTTGGCATTTACTCCTTTAGATGAGATGCTAAAGCTAAATGAAGATTTGATCAGGAAGGTTCGTTTTTAAATTTTTGCAACAGAGCTTTAAAGGCCATTATTTTGAAGAATAATTAAACTAATGACCCATTAGTAACTGGACATAGACTTGTCAAAATTAAACCCTGCTAGAAACCAACCTTGATATTGGGTTTTGACAAAGATTTACCATCAGAAATCTGATTATATCCCAACCTGAATGACCCGAGAAATGGGCTAAAACACTATCCATGAATCATTGCAAATATAGCCAAATTAAAACCTTATGAGAATCTTTCTATCTGAAATACCTTCTCGTAATTCTACATGTATGATTGCAATTTACATGCTTTTCATTGGACCTAGATATCATTTATATGCTTGATTGGACCTGAGAAATGATCTTCTTTCTATAATTTGCTAGTTGAGCAGGATATTTTGTATATTTTTACAAGATATTGTTATATATTGCATTGAACAATGGGTGTAATAGAGGCTAAAACAAATGCCTTAACCTTCTGGGTTGACTTTGAAACTTTGGCTTGCAGTCAAGCATTATGCAACCTAACTGGACCTGAATAAAACCCGAACTCAAATTCATTTTTCCAGAACCGAACCTGACCAATCCCTTGTACATGTCTAGCTGTGCCTGAGTCAGTCTGCTAAATGA
Source organism: Amaranthus tricolor (assembly GCF_026212465.1). Lineage (NCBI taxonomy): Eukaryota > Viridiplantae > Streptophyta > Magnoliopsida > Caryophyllales > Amaranthaceae > Amaranthus > Amaranthus tricolor. The sequence continues at coordinate 8,643,997 of NC_080050.1, read as the reverse complement.
ATATGAGATAATATCTCACCACCAAGAATAGCGCTGTCTGTTCGTGTAGTTTTCTTGCCTTAGCTCATTCCTGAACTCATGGGCGCATTATATTTTTAACCCGACCCACTTACTAAATATAATGATTGATTAAGTATCACAAAACAAGTTCAGTGGTCAAAGTAGTATAAATAAAACTTGAGGTCTATAGCTCAAATTTTCGTGCAAGCTACAAATTTCACATATTCTAATCATTTTGATTAAAACTAACAATTTAACATACTTCATGTCTTTCAAGATACTCAAAATCCTATTGAAATCTTCATAGGCTTTTAACTTTTCATGTTCCAAATTATATAATTTTCTCATCTAAAAATAGCTTAGAATTTCAATTTTAAATTATTTTGAAATTATTTTTTGTATTAGCTATTTGACCCTCCATAATTTAAATTTCTAGCTTCGCCCATGTCACTTGTTACTATTCTGTCATTTCAAGTGGTGGATTCTCAAAGCAAAAGATATTAGTATATTTTGCAGTTTGAAAGATTGATTATGGTCAATCTCAATAGAAAAGATTGATTATGGTTCCAATTGTTATTTAGGAACTTTCTGTGAATAGACATGGTTACCACTTTCATGTTCCTCTACTTCATTTTTTTTGTTCATTCTCAAACTTGTATTTAAATCTCAAATCCTCTTACAACCCATTTGGTTGTTGGTATCAAATGGTGGAAATGAGAATGATTTGCAGTTAAGTTTTCATGTAATGTATCATGTCATTGACATGGTATGAAAAGCTGATCATAAAAAAGGTTTATTGTTCATAATTCTTCATTAGCACCTAATACCACATCTCCAAATGGTAATGCATTGGAATGAGTTTTGTGAAGAAAATGCGACGATTGAAGTAGAGCAGCATGACCACTAAACTTATTAAGAAATTTTTCAATCAAAATTATACTAAATTTTCATTTCCATTCCCGTCATTCATACCAATTACCAACTAGCAAACGGGCAGTTTAAAGTATTTTGTAGTCTAGCTTCTTGTCTTTGTTGTCTATGAATTTTGTCATGTCAAAGTTTTTCTTCTTCATAGTTTCCAATGAAGCTTGTAAGTTTCTTTTTTGCACTTAGAAGATCTTACTTTCCCACTTTGTGTGTCGTATTATGCAGCATGCTTTTGTACCTTTTTCACAGTCATTTAAAAGTTCTTGCTCGTTTTGTGGTATTTTGTAGAGACAATCTAGGTTAGTGGTGCTTTGCATGTGAATCGTTATTACTTCTATTATATGCTGTTACATGCAGATGGTGCATGTCATGCGTAAAAGAATTATAATTTTTCATTTCTGATGGCTTTGTGATTGAACTGTTAGAAAGTGAAAGCTTCCTAGATCATGTACAGCTATCATTGTCTTCAGGTCTTTTGGGAAATTCAAGGTATTGAGCTTCCAACACCTTTCCCCAAGCTCACGTATGCCGAAGCAATGGATCGATATGGATCAGATAGACCAGATCTTCGTTTTGATCTTGAGTTAAAAGATGTAATTTTTTTCACTCCGTTGGGATTCTCTGTTGATCATCCACAGATTTAGTTTTCAATTCTAACTACAAAGCTGATTGACTTACGGTTTTTCCCCATATAGGCATCTGATATTTTTTGCGGCTCGTCATTCAAAGTTTTTGGAGACGCTGTGGCTAGTGGTAGTGTGATAAAAGTATTATGTGTGCCCGCGGCTGCTAGTATTTATTCTAATTCTGCACTGAAAAAGGGTGATATATATAATGAAGCAATTAAATCAGGGGCTAAAGGTTTGCCTTTCCTGAAGGTCACAAGTGATGGTACGTTGGTTTTGTATGAATTTAGTGTAAAAGTATCCTCGTGTTCAGAACTGACTGTTTTTTGTGGGTTTTCAGGGGCACTTGAAGGAATTCCTGCTTTAGCATCAAGTTTAAATGAAGAAAACAAAGAAAAATTATTGAACCTCTGCTCTGCTAAATCTGGTGACCTTATCTTGTTTGCTGTGGGTGTGGAAAAGTCTGTGAATAAAACCCTTGATCGACTAAGGTTATATGTGGCACATGAATTGGGTTTAGTTGATCATGTAAGTATACGAGTTATTTCACTTGCTATGATGGGATTTCATATTGGGTGAATACTCTTTGTAAGTTTGCTCACATTGCCTTTGTCCCACCGCCTCAGTCCAAGCATTCAATTCTTTGGGTGACGGATTTCCCTATGTTTGAGTGGAATGATGATGAAGAAAGGTTTGAGGTATGTTACACTTTAAGCTTTTTTCTTCCTTTATTTCCATTCAGTGAATAATGATGGTCTTTCTTTCCGAAAATTCTAATTCATTGATTCTTACTGCTTCCGATTCCTTTTTTTTTCATGTTTGAATAGCCTTAATAGTTTTGGCTTTGTTTAATATTGTAGTTTATTAATGTTATTCTGCTCCCCGGTCTCTATATTCTATCTGTTTTCGGCGAAGATTATACTTCCTCCGTTCCAAATTACTTGGATCATTTCTTTTTACACGTTATTTAAGGCATAGTTTGATACTAAATATCTTTATTTTTTGCTCGACAAAAAATATGAAACTTATATATATTTAAAAACTAGACTTTAAGAAGAATCAAACAAGAGCCCACATGACTATATTATATCTTATGCATAAGTAGAGGTTAAGAAAACAAAATTGTTTGATGAATTGTATTATTATGCAAATGTTTCAAGTGATTTGGAACAGAGGAAATACTTGATTATGGAACTGTTTAGTTATTCCAAACATTCAGGATGTCATTTAAAAACAGATGATTGTGCAACTTTCCTATTATCCCAGGAAGTAATGCCGAGTAACTTCTTATTTTCATGTTATACTGAGTCATTCGGTTCGAGTACTTAGACAAATATAACAAAATTTCACAAAACCTATACTTATTTACCATAATCTGGAAGTATCACTGCTGCTGGATTCTGATATAATAGAACAGCAAAGATATTGTTGCATATCTTACAAACTTTTTCCGCTATCTATAAAACACGTATGTTTTTATTAATTTTCTTGGTTGTAGGCTTTACACCATCCATTTACTGCACCAAACCCTGAAGACATGGACGATTTGCCCTCTGCCCGAGCTTTGGCATATGACATGGTTTACAATGGAGTGGAGGTACACTTCTTATTCTGTTGTTGAATCTGCTATTATGCTTTATTCTTTATTTTTTTATTTAACTTATTAGTTTTCTTTTTAGATTGGAGGTGGTAGCTTGAGAATCTACAAGCGCGAGGTGCAAGAAAAGGTTCTGAAAATCGTAGGTATCTCATCGGAACAGGTAAACTTCAGCCTCTTCCGCTCTTTTAGAGGACTTTTTTCATCATATTTTTTCACGCTGTAAAACAAGTAAATCGTAAAAATCCTTATTGTTTCAAGATTTGATATCTTTGCGGGTTAATTATTTAAATTTGACCCTATTTACCCTTAAATACCACATTCAACTTTCACAGCTGCTTTAAGGTCAAGAGGGAAGCTCATGATGAAATCTGGATTTTTACATATTCTTTATGTTTTGCAATATAAGTTTGATCATATGAACATTGTATACACCCTTTCCACTTTAATAGAAGTATTGTCGGAAGTTGGAACCCTTTTTAGACATAAATACAGTAATATATGAGTGGATATTTTAGGAGATTAGCATTTGGTGCTCATGATTGCTTATCGTCTACAGGCTGAAGCTAAGTTTGGCTATCTCTTGGAAGCTTTTGACATGGGTGCTCCTCCTCATGGTATGGGTAAATCGTCTAGTATCATGTATATTTGACGTCTTACATGTATTTGTATGTATGTTGGTTAGAAGACTCGACTGGATACTGAGAATTTATATACGTTATGTACTGGTGCTCATTAATGTTTGTTTAAATTTAGGAGGCATAGCTTATGGCTTGGACAGATTAGTTATGTTGTTGGCTGGAGCGAATTCCATCCGTGAGGTGATCGCTTTTCCAAAGACGACCACTGCTCAGTGTGCCCTTACACGATCACCTTCCGAAGTAGATCCTCAACAGCTCAAAGACCTAAATATTTCTACAACTTGATTGTTGCCTTCACCCTTCTGCTCAACTTTTGCTTCTTGGGACAGCGCGAACAAGTTCTTGTTTTTAATACAATCTCATCAAGGTTTCTTTTTGGTGGTAGTGATAATATAGATTTCTCTTTTTGATATTCTTGGTACACCCTCGATTAGATTTCGGCCTAGAATTAGAATGAGGTTGAATGATGAGAGATTCAAAAACCTTTAGTTTATGTGAATGGTTTTTGGTTTTTGACATGGTTGTGTCTGTTGTATAACAAGTCTCATCATGAGATAGCCTCAGTTGAATCAGCCTAAACTTTTTAAAAGAGAAAATCTACTTTATATATAAGGGTGAATTCAAATTTTATTTATTTTTTTAATTGTTTATTTACTAATAGGCTGCTTGTATGGACTTGTCTCACGACGAGACGTTCTCATAAAAGACTTGTTCATTTTTATGATAAAAATTTAATTCTCAGCACCTATAGTAAGATCATCCTTAGCCTGAAATAGAAAAAAAAAAAAAAAAGAAAGAAACTGGTACACTTTTAACAGTATTTAACAGCAATTATATCATTCCACAATAAAAAGCAAAAATTTTCACACTGAATTCAACTGATATTGCAGCAAGGTGATGAAAGGAACAATCATCCTCACAGACAAGTACATATTCCCTGATATCTGTATGCAATCATTCTACTTCATTGTGTTAGCACAACTATAGAATTTTTCATACTAAAAACGGCATACTATCCTACAAAATTGAAAGACATTCTCTACAATCTACATACATAAATCCAAAGCTACAATGGGCAAGTTACGACACAACTAGCCAAATGTTGCCCGCTCGCCTCATATGCTGTAATATCCACACAAAAAATAAGGGAAAAAGAAATTTTCTCGTATTATCATTACGAATGCACAACACAAAACGCAGAGCATTTTGGAGACAAGAGGAGAGGAGAAAGGAGCCACTTGAATGCTCGAGTAATCCAGTACGCTTATGACATTAGAGTTACGTGGAGGATGACAATAGCAATTTTTCTGACGAGTTAATCGATCCCCAAGCTCGAGTAAGGTTCAAATCCAACCTGAAAACCAATTGTTTGGAGCAAAGCCATATTATATCGTTATCCAATAATCTTATCCCAAAAATGGTAAATGTAAGGTATTGCTGAAAAGTATCAAGTCAGAGCTTATGCAAAATGTCTCATATTATATATGGCAGCATATACATGATATAGAAAATATACACTAAGCAATATTCAGGAAATTCATGAGTTCATGAATGAATCACTGAATATTCAGGAAATTCATGAGTTCATGAATGATACAGAAGTTCACTGAAATATACTACTCACAGAGCAGTCATCATGAACGCGCCAAATTGTCTCGCCCAAAAGGTTTGCAACGGATAATATTGTTAGCTGTGGGAAGTAGTTCTTTTCTGAGATAGGAATTGTATTTGTGATGATTACTTCTTGGAATAAACCGCTGGACAACCTTTCTATAGCTGGAGGACTGGAAGCATACAAAAAGATCAGTCACATGAATCTTCGACATACAACTACATCATTCAATTATTTGTAATTGTGTAAACTATGTGCTAATGTATTTACCTGAAGACGGCATGTGTACTACATGCATACACTTCCCTTGCTCCTTCTTGGTGCAAAAGAGCTGCACCTTTGGCAATTGTACCTAAAAAATACAGCAGCACCAGGAGCAAAAGATCAATACCAAAATCTCAATACCAAAGATCTCATTAAGAGAAAATGCCAAAAAGAGAAGGAGAGGAAAGTCAATTTTAATTCCGAAAAAGAAGATAGAAAGTTGAAACTCAAAGGACTTAAAAAGAGGGCAAGGAAGACAAAGATGACCTAGAAGGCATGAGTGGGAAAAGATATAAAGGATTTAGGCTTACAGATAGAGATGACTGAAATCAAAATGAATGGAGAAGATTAGTGGAACTGATCTATTGGTTTATGTAGCCGACCCCAATCTTTTGGGATTACCGCTTCGGCATTGTTGTTGACGGCTACCTATACTCTTTCTCCCTTGTAAAAGATAGTAAAAGAATCCTGACATCTATATACAAGAAGAAAAATTCGAACAATAGTAACTTATTCTCACGTGAAAGCATGCAAATTCTAGTAAGCAATTTCTTTAAACACATGCTACCAGCAAAGATGAAGCAGTAAGCTTGTGTTTCTTGGCTACAGAGACATGCTAACTCTCTCAGTCTACAAGATGAAAGAATATCAATTTTAAGGAGGAATGTAACCAACCAGCTGTGTCAATCATATCATCCACCATTACCGCAACTTTTCCCTTAACATCGCCGATCAAATTCATTACCTGCAAGCCATTCAGAATATTTAAGAAGAGTATAACTATAAGTACATGAAATAAAAGGGAATCCTCAGACATAACATGATTGCATTACCCATGTTCATTTTATTAGTTGAGCTATTGCAAAGGAATACCAAGCGAGTAAAGAAAGTCATTCAGCTAAGCCAAAGGCAATTATACATGATATACTAAAATCATTTATCCCAAGGTTTAGAAGAAATAATAAGAGCCTCAAGACTTACCTCCGCAACATTGTGTCCATGGCGCCTCTTATCCACAATGGCAAGTGGGGCATCTGATAACTTCTTAGCAAAAGCACGAGCCCTTGCAACTCCACCAACATCTGGTGAAACTACAACTAAATCATCTGAACAAATTGTTTTGCTTGCCAAGTAGTCAAGAATCACAGGCTGCGATAGAGGACATATTAAGAGAAGTTATTAGCATCTAAAACGATATCATCAATCAATATTAGTTAGAGATTCACCCACAACAATTAAATCAAATAGTTATGAAATCAGAAAAAGAAAACTATTCACCAAAAAAACACAATTAACTCCTTAACGATTCAGGGCAATCAATGACTAAAATTCAAATCCTTAACAATGATGATGTCATCCGCATGCACTTGTGAAATAGACTCTACCTCCCTTTTTATTGGGGGAGGGGGGGTGGGGGGGCCTCGAAGAGGCATTGCTAAAATGCAAACATTTTGAGAACAGTCGGTGGTAAATTAAACTTTTGAACGAATCAAATAGCCACCACTTTATGCACCCAAGGAAAAAGAAAAAGGAAGCGCACTCTCAGTGAGGATTACGAGTCTTACCTGACCATATACATGATCCACAGGTATATCAAAATAGCCCATTGACTGCCCAGAATGTAGATCACAAGCAAGAACTCGATTGGCACCTGCTTCTGTTATCAGGTTGGCTACAAGTTTCGCGGCTATAGATTCCCGTCCTTGTGTCTGAAAAAGAAAAATGTAAAGACGATATTGCACAAATAAAAATATTTAAAAAAGGTTTCCCCTTTTCTCTAGAGGAAAGATCTCAGTTGGTTGAAGGGAACAAGTTTTTGATCCAAACAAAGCACATGAGGCAAATAGGAGATGATTAAAGCGAGAAATTTGTATGTAATTATTAAAAGTTCGTCAAATTCCTAGTGAGAAATAAATATTTAGAGTTGATTGCATAAGCATAATTAAAAAAATCAGTTTTACACAACTAATGTCAAGAATTGTGAATCCAAGAATAACTATGTTCTTAATTATTCATTAAAATGAGCTATGCTTGTCTTTAGAACGATAAATTAAGATTTAAGACCCAGAAAAACTTAGCTTTTAACTAATAGTGATGTGCTTAGTCTAGGAGAACAAAATTATTTTCTTACACAGAACTCTGGTATTTTTAAATAATGAAATTAATACTCATAATAAATCTCTTACTGTCAAAAGAACAACTCAGGCATTTTTGAATAATGAAATTAATACTAATATGATATGGCAGCATACCTTTCGATCAGCTCGAGCGTATCCAAAATAAGGAATAACTGCAGTGATGTTTTTGGCTGATGCTCTCCGGCAAGCATCAATCATTATCAAAAGTTCCATAAGGTTCTCATTCGCAGGCGGACATGTGGGTTGAACTAGAAAAACATCACAACCTCTGACACTCTCTTGCAACTGAACGTAGATCTCACCATCGGCAAAACGTTTGATCTTTATTTTCCCAAGCTGGAGACCCATGTAACATGCAATTTCCTGTCGGAAAAAAAATCCTGTCATCAGGTTCTTGCTTCAGTACGTTCCATTCCGTTACCCCAATTAGCTCCCACCTAGAGTGGAATTACGAGGATCGAATGTACACAACTTTACCCCAACTAGTGATAACATTAACAGAGAGATTGTTCTCGATTGACCCTTGGTAGCATACATCATGTGCAATTTCATTAGTTTGTTGACTGAAGACCAATAGCACTACTACAATTCTAATGAACGTAAGCAACAAACAGAAGTGCAAAACAATTGTTATATAAATGTGGGTTCAAAATTATGGCATCTACAGCACCAACATTCACCAATTTAATCTTCAACCTATCAAATTATGAGTTATAATTTTACAGAAATTCGAAGAAAAAAAATTCAAAGCCTTCTATTTTTATTTTTTAGGAATTTTGTAATAGCATTTTCACCAAGTTATAGAGTGACTTCGCTAATAGAATTTATTAGCCTCGTTCGATTACTTTTCTTAGTAATCTCCATTTGTGTGAGTTACAAAATCAAATGGTTGTATTGTCTATCTTTAGTTTATCTTTAGAAAAGTGTTTTTAGATTAGAATAGCAAGTGATACTTAAGGGGAAGGAGGGAGTACATTATTCTATTGTATCTAAGAAGCACTAGGAATGAGATAAATACAAATAGAGACATATGAAAAGTCCTAACAAAAAACAGTCAAAAACTATCATACACTATTCAACCCCTTCTATAGTATTTCCAAGCAATGAAATTGATCTTTCAATTCTTGCTTCTAAGATTCAAGTTCTTGATGGTTCAATCGGTATCACAATCTTGAAGAGCACAATCAAGAGCTTGAATATTTAACTCAACAAACTTAAAAGTAGTTAAGACACAACAACAACATGATGCCAAAGCTTTAATCCCCAAAACTTTGGGATCGTTTACGTGAACCAACCTTAAAGAAGTAAGCTTCTCAGAAGTCAGAATCATCATCATAGTAGTTCATACATGTTTGCAATCAAGGGTTCACAAATCACATGAACAATTTTTTCATCATTACAAAGGTAAGTTAGGTACACGAACTTTAGTGGAATTGGGGTAATGTTGCTCGTTCAGCATCATTAACAGTCTAATTAAGGCAATCAAACATGAACCCATTTCTTAAACTAGAAAACCATTCATGAAATAACCAATATTTAACAAGATTAAGCACAAAACATAGAAGAAAATATGATAAATTACCTGAGCAAGAGCAGGATTGGCAGTACCAGAAAAAATCCGAAGTCGGGTATCATTCTGATTGATAGTATTCTCCAATGCAAATTGCTTCATTCCAAAAGATTGGGAGCTAAAAGGAGGTGGTTTCCCATTTTCCACCTTCTTCAATTGCTCAGCCAAATTACATTTCTGCTCATAAAAATTAAAACCCACAAATTAAAATACAATAAAAATCAAGAAATGTAAAGCTATACTATAAATGACAATTGCTCAGCCAAAATACATTTCTGTTCATAAAACTCAAAACCCACAAATTAAAACACAATAAAAATCAAAACCCACAAATTAAAAGACTACAAAAATCAAGTAAAAATATACTATAAAAGATCAAAACCTAATACAAAACAAGAGATAGGAAAGAGAGGAAATAAAACAAAAGAAGATTTACAATGGAAATTCGAGCTGGGGTTTTGTGAGAAAAGTGATTTGACAGGGGAAATTGAAGAGGGGTGAAATTAGATGTAGTATTAGGACATGGATTGAGAAGTAAAGACGCCATTGTTGATGATACAAGAGGAGAGAGAAATGAGGAGTATAGAGTAGGGTTATCTCTTTTGTATTTGGCATGAATTTGCAGGGACCACTTAAAAGGCATTAGTTGGAGTATCTTAATAAATAGATTAATTACTAATCTTTTTCTCGTTTTATCTTATTAAAATAGTTTTTCTTCAATTCAATCAAATTAGAGGGAAAATTGACAAAATTACATTTTCTAATTTTTTGATTAACACACCATAAATGTTCTTCAATAAAATTACAAAAATTACAAAATTTAAAATTATACGCTCAAAATATAAACTAAACTAATTTTTCAATTCTTCCTTAATTTCTTCAACGGTTTTTGAACAACAACCGATAATGAACAACTTTCTCACCACTTAGGCATGCGAATATTAAATCTTTCATTAACTTCAGATTTAAAAAACAAAGACAGTATGATTAGCGTTTAATAATGATTAATTAACTAAAAAAAATCAATAATTTGATTTTAAATTAAAGCCATCATAAACTAAAATTATCTCCCATATCAGAATCAAGGATTCATCAAAACAAAATTCCAAAATCAGAATGGCGTCAAAACACTTAAGCAAAAATTTAATAACCAAAATCAAAATAGCAGCTATGGGTGTTCATAACCGGGTAACCGCAAGACCGGATACCTCACTAATCGGATAAATCGGGTCCAGACACCGGGTACCCGATTTTATTCGCCACATTTTTTAGCATTGAAGAAATTACTGAAATTATTAGATAGTTCACAATTTTTGAGTATTGATCAAGAATTACTGAAATTACTTTAAAAATGAAGAAGTCTGACAGTAAGGTGCGCATTTGCTAATTGCAACGAAGCAACTGCCAGTTAGTAAGAAACAATTAAGAAGAAAGTGCAACCAATTTCAGGTAGTAAATGGATAATTGGATAGTACATAAGTATATGTCAATAGGTTAAGCACTAAGCAATTAGTTTGCAAGACAGTAGTGTAAATAAAAAATACAAATATATAATAAACAGGTCAACGGGTATCCGTTGTAAATTAATTTGCGGCCCATAACTCGACTCGGAATTTATAATTTTTTTGATTTTATGACCCGCCATTTAAGATACAGGTTGACGGGTTAGATCAACCGGGTAGAGTTTTTTTAAACAGGCCTAATGGCAGCACAATATATCAAAAACAACAATTTTAGAAGGACCAAAACAAAACCAAAACATCAAAAAGGCGCCACAATATATTAGAAGCAAGAATTTTAGAAGGATCAAAAAAGAACTAAAAAATCATAATGACGCCAAATACCAAAATAGAACCACAAATGAAACTAGCTCTAAAAACCTCATTAAGTCCCTTTATAAAGGAACAATCACATGTATTAACTCCACCAACAATCAACATTTATTAACTCCACAAACAAAATACATTTATTAAGATGGAAAAATCAAGAGAATTAGATAATTATAATAGGAAACAAATAATGCATTAATTATTTTTGTCAGTCAATAGTAAAGGCTAGCCAACACATGGAGTACTGGGTGAGATGTCAAAGAAATACAAAGTCAGTAGGATGATAATATCAAGGACTTGTGATAATATCAAGGACTTGAGGACAAGTTAAGCTACAACAATAACAACAAAATGCATTTCCAATTAATGTCAACAACAAGAGGATTGGGAAGAAATCAAGAGATGAAATCATCTTTGATAATACCAAGGGGCTTGAAAAAGCAAAAAAAAAAATGGTCAAACAACATGTACAAGGGCTATGGGTATTAGTCAAAGCATAGTATGAAGATGGAAAAAGAAGAAGTTCATTCGAAAGCACACCAATGCAATTAAACTATTACTAAATGATAAAAATAGTCCAACAACCCCCTAATTCTCCAGATGTGAATGTCTAGGACTTAGGATTTTTTTAGGTCTATGCAAGCATTGCAACTTTAAAAATTGGCTTATAATAATTTACAATTGGTTAAGGCTAAACTTACAAGGGAAGGAAGAATTCTAGATTATTTGGGTTTAAGAAAGGAAATAATTTACGAGTCACTGCGTTACTTGAATACAAAGGTAGAAAAAGTATGTTTGAAGTTATTTTATTTTACTTGGGAATCAATGATGAAGATTTTTTCACCAAATAGAAGAGGCAACAACAGAATTATACTTGATCATGGGAGGCCCGCTCTGAAAAAGTGAGGGTTTGGGTACCAAAATATGGCCCAATGGGCGGGTTTGGGCAAAAAAAAGTGGTCCGAATATTTTTGGGACAGATTTAGGATTGACGTTTGGCCCGCGGGTTAGCCCGGCCCGGCCCAAAAGGCTTCCATTAGATGATTAGATGCAATTACTTGCTGTAGTAATAACAGCAACTGAGGGAGAACTAACATAATAGCAATCCTATGCTATGATTAGATGCAATTCCATTAGATCAATTTTTTTTATGGGAAGTGTTTTTTTGTTTCTGATATATTGTTTCATCTCATGTATTATATATAGTGTATAGATCATGAGATATTTAGCCAAGTGTTTATCCAAGCGTCATATATATTAGTTACATATTTTGATTATTTCATATGCTAACACTTTTTTTCATATTGCATCAAGTTCGGTCTACCATTTTTAAGGCTGAAGAGGAGGAAGAAGAGGTAGATCGTGAAGATGACGATTGTCGAATCGTTAATTAGTTACATATTTTGATTATTTTATATTTGTTTATTTGAATTATTTGTAATTTGTGATTTAAATTATGTATAATATGTAACAATTGTATTTATTTATTTCATTTATTTGTAATTTGTGTTTTTAATTATGTATAAATAATATATAACATAGGCCCGCATATTACGGGTTTGAGCAAGAACTTTTAGGCCCACACTTCAACCCGGCCCGCATCAATGGGCTGTTTTTCCTTCCGCCCCGGCCCGATGTTTGATCAGGTCTAAACAGAACCAACAAAAGCATCAAATGTAGTAGCAGAAACACCAAGAAATCAAGTATAAACGGAAGCAGCACCAACACTTTTGCATATTAAATGGGACACTATAATCGTACAAATCCAGATCTATAAAGACTGATCAAAGAAGAGATAGGGGAAACTGATTTATAAGGATAAAGAACAGACTCAGATCAAAGAAACCCAAATCAGAGGAGAGAGAGGCGAAAATGAATAATAATAATAATAAATCTAGGATTTTAATGTAGGTCACTGGAGGAGGAAGATGCAGAACTTCATCCTTAACAATGAAGATGAAGAGACACTCAGAAGGAAGATGAACAACAATCGAAAAATTAGGGTTTTAGTGTAGGTCAATAAAGGAATGGGGAGAGGTTAGATTTAATAGAAAGGGAGGGAATAGTTAGGGGGATAATTAGGGTTAGTGAATTAATTAGATTAGATTAGTTAGGTAAGTGAGGGTATTTTTGTAATATCACATGGGAGATACAAATAATTTGGTAAAAAAACCAATGTCAAAAAAAAATTGGGAGAACTAAGATGAAATTACATAATAAGGAAATGAGGAGGGAGTATAATTCAGCGTATCGTATGAGACCATCTCACCGTGAAACGGGTTCATACGAGCAACCCAGTAGTAAAAAACAACAAAAACAATAAAAATCTGAATTCACACTTTATAGAAAATAGCTTTCTTTTTTAAATAGTTTGGGCTGATTCAGTTAAACTCGTCTCACGATGAGACGACCTCCATAAAGAATTGGCGTTTATAATTATAATTACATGAAAAATGCTAACAATTAAACTTTAAAAATAAAAAGCCTATAAATTTTTCCAAAATCAGTCAACCTATATTGAATTGACTTAATATAAAGTTATTGTCTTAAAGTGATCACTTATAATCTTAAGGTGATCATTATAGTTTGAAGTGATATTTTTTACAGTTTTAGAATGATCATTTGTAACTTATCACTTACAATTTTAAAGTGATCAATTAAAAAAATGTTTTAATTATATGGTTTCGTTTCATGATGAGACAATCTCATACAAAACTTGTTGCAAATTTTTATAGAATTTTTTTTTAAAAAAAAATTGATTAATGTTTTGTATATGAAAAAAATATTACTTTAGACTAAAAATTGCCTTGCACATGACTATCAAAATCTGACCTAAATGACTCTATTTCTCCTTTAAAAAAACTTCTTCCCAATTTTTGCAAATATATAATGTAACACTATCTCAATATTCATGTCATGCTCATTCTTTAATTCCTTTGATCATAAATGTAGGGTGTTTGGGGAGAAATAGGAGAATTTAAGTTGATAAAGAGTAATATATAACTACAATATTTATATTTTTTATCGTGTGGACAACCTAATAATAGCAAATATTTCTTAATGATTATACTTAATTAACTAGTCAAATAAAAATACATAATATTTTAATAATACTTTTAAAGTTGATCCACAGGACCAAGTCATACAAGACTTTGTCTTAAATGATTTGAACCTTGTGAATTTTGCACCACCACCTACTCTTTTTGTGCACCAAACCTCCAACGTTAGCTAAATTATAGGATGTTTTGAGAAAAACAAAATGCAAGAGTAAAGAGACAATCTTAAGTACTCTTATTAAGAATCAAAGATTGAAGAACAACTTCGAGTCACTACGAACATAGTCATTCCAAGACGATAATGAAGAGAGTGAATGATGAACATACGAACGGGTAGAAGAAATTGGACTATTAACATATTGCTAGCAAATGAAAAGCTTTTAAAGACCTTTCAACTTATGTACAATCGTTTTCGCAAGTTCATTCATCACGAACACAAACTACATTCTATAACAACCTACAGTTACATGCTCACTGATTACTTTTCTGATTCCGACAGGCTTTGCGAGAGAAGTAAATCTGCAGCAGTAAGACGCTCAGCGTTTTCTTCATTTTGATGCACTGTGTGCTTTGGAGGGTGGTCGGATTCTCTCTTCATGAAATGAAAGCCCATAATATCCCTGTACTCGCCTGTTCCGAGGCAACGGGTGCAATGCCCAAGTCCACTGCCACCACATATCTTGCACCTAAAACAACGGATTCCTCAAATTGATTCGACAACAATATTCCATTAACCTAATGCCACTAAGTGGCTCCTGTCTAAGCTGGGTTTGCGGGGTCGGATGTACACAACCTGACCCTTGTTACTTATAACAAAGAGGTTGTTTCCGATTGACCCTTTGTAGCAGATATCATTCAACAACTTCACATAATAGAACACTGATTTAGTACGCCATCTTAATGTATTCCATTATGATTCGAGACCAAAGAACCATAAATCTTTGGCCCAATGAAAAAAGGGACAAATTGATTTTGTCTCGGGCCTAATTGTTGGGGCCTAATTGTTATGGCGAGGGAAGTGGAAGATAGCTTACCATTTTGGCCATTCACCTTTTGGAAGCATCGATAGTTCAGTGTAATTTATCCTGCCTGTACTTTGAAAGAAAAATGTGTTTCTTAGCCTGCAGCTTTAGGGGGATGCAGATTGGATTTCTTAAGAAACACAATCAAATAAAAAAGAGAAATGATTAAGAATATTAGGAATATCCACAACTTAGCAACACAGGTATGTTTGGAAATCAACCAAGATTTATTCTATTTTAGGAAATGTGACAAATTTCTCCAAATGTACACACCATAAAGTAAGAAATGAAGCAAGAAAAAGCTCTATTCGAAACTCCAAAAAAACAGTTAAGCCTAAGTCCAACTCTCCAGATTGATACCTGTTATACGTCGATAATCTCCATATCGTTTATGTTAGAGTAAATAAGATGTTCTGGGGCGTTAACCATTAGTTTAAGCTTTTGGTTGAGTTCGTTCTTTGACCTGGTATCAGAAGTCACGGGTTCGAACCTCAGTTTAACCTTTTAGCTAATCTGCATTTTCAAACTATGACTAAACTGACAGTCAAGGACTATGTTACTTGGACTCGGGTACTAATGTTGGATACTGACATGTGTCCAAGTATCGGATACGTCTAAATTAGAGCTGTTCAAAAGTGACCCGACCCGAAAATCCGATTCGAAATCGAAAGTAAACCGACTCGAAAATGTGTTCCTTTTTTAGGTTTATCGAACCGACATTACCCGATCCAAAGCTATACCCGAACCGGTTGACAATTGAAAAATGAGAAAACTGAACCCGAGCTGTAATCGATTATTCTAACCGACACGTAACTGTTAACCGAGATTACCCGAACTTAATAATGACCGATCCGAGTCATATCCGACCCGAATCATGCTCAAAACCAAACTCGATCCGACTAAAACCGACTTAACCCGAACGAAGTTTAGATCGAACTGCTGTAAACCTAAACTAATTTTTTACATAGAAGTATGATTGACTCATATTCAATCATCTTATTAGTTTTTCTAATAAAGTCACAAATATTTTAATAAAATAAATTTTATAAAAACATGGTTTTATATATTTAAAGTTAATAATCAATGGTCAATGTTTATTTAACTACTTTTAATCGAATTATATGAAAATTGATAGAACTTTATAGTTTTTTTTCCGGTCAAACAAGTAAAAGTAACCATATATAATAATAATCACTAATTGATTTGCATCTTCACTATTTTGCTTTAAGTAAAACAACCTTATCATCTATTAAAAAATGACTAACAACTTAATCTGATACTGACTCGATCAATAGTAATTAGTAATTCGCAATTCGTGGCCGAATTCTACTTGAAAAATACCCGAACCCGATTTGTATCCGGTAAAACCGAACCAATTATTAACCGATGACAACCCGAGATCGATTGAAATTCAACACGTACTTCAAACGACACCGAACTGATGCTAACCCGATATTGCGAATAACCGATCTTCAACCGAAACGTCACTAACCGACCCGACCCGAGTATGACCCGTCGCAACACGCATCCGAAATATAACCGATCCGAAATACAACCGAATCGAATGACACCCATCCGAAACCGACCCGATTACCAGAATGAATACCTCTAGTCTAAATATTCAATTTTACGCCTAAAATGGAGTGTCTAAGTGCCATGCCAATGTCTGAGCATCAAGAATTGGGCACGGGTACGTGAAGGAAAATGAAGAGTCCAAGTAACATAGGTCAAGGATATCAGATGGTTTAACATTTCAAACATCAGACTTAAAATAGTTCACAAAATTTAACAACAGCGGCCTGGTTCCAGTTTGATTAAAATCCAAGATCAACCAAATGCAAACCAAACACACTATTCATACCAGAAAGCTGTTAGTAAGAGCAGTTTTCAGCACCAATTGCTGCACATAGCTCGAGTCTAATATAGCTACCATTCTACTTCCGCAGAGAACAAAGAAGGAAAGTTTTATGTTCTTAAACAAACATTGCACCTTATATATTTGGGACTTGGGAATTTCGGATTTAGATTTTGAAGTGTTGTTGAAACAAGCATAGAGCCATACACTTCCAACGGTTCCATCCACTGTCACGTGATTCACTAATCTCCTTGTGAATCGTGAATAAAAAAAAGCGAATTATGGTTAGTTTTGAGCTATTTTAGGGTTATTTTGAGTGAATCGCGAATTCAAAAAGCGAATTAACTGGCGAATCATGTTATACTAGTTCCATCTAATTTCCAACAGTTTTCTTCACGATTTCAAATTCAGAAAAGTATGTTCAATTCTACTAACCCTACATCAGTTCAGTCGAGAAGTATGATGCTTCATGGATCAACGCAAGTATAATTGGCACTTACCAAGTGATGCAAAATTTTCCATAGATTTGTAATTCTCAAATCTTTTGTGATTAAGGCTTTGACGTTGTTGTATTATATTATTGTACATTCGTTATTTTACTAGTATATCCCGATTTTAATTGTTTACTGGATAAAAATTCCCAACTTCTCATTAGCATCATATAGTAGCAGATGAGAATTGGTGTTCTCCCCTCTCATATTCATCCAGCAGATGCAAACTTTCAGTGACCTTATTAACATTTGATGATATCCTCGAATGATTTTCCCCCCATAAACAAAAACTTATTCTTCATAACATGTCATGTCCGGTGTTTTTTATTTTACAAGCATCATCATCATCAACCCAATGAGTCCCGCCCATGACAGGATCTGAAGAGGTAGGGAAAGAAGGCAGACCAGTACCCTCATCACAAGGAGGTCGTGATCGAAGGGAGCCCCTCAACTCGAGGAATGTAAATGACAAATTTTTAGAGTTATGTGAACTTCATATTTCCTAGTTCCTTGTATATAACATCTAAAAAATATCATCAGGTATCTACTGATTATGAAACATAGGGATGCAAAAGAGACATAGGGAGCAAGGAAACGGAATGTACCTTTTCCATGACAATGATAACAATCAACTCTTCCACTTCCCTCACAAACAACGCAGGATGGCTCCGGTTTTCTTCTTTTCTCTATCCGAACATTTGACTATAAAAAAAAATTGGAATTATGAACTAATTCCCTTACATAATTGGTCAATTAAAAGGGTCACACTGATTCAATGCCTCAAGGTGAATGTAGAACTAAAGACTAAAGCTGTACAAGAACTTACCATTATAACAAAACAAGCCATATATGATATGATCTTATGTCAGATGCACTTGTCACTTTTTAATGCTAAAAGTTTTTAAAGAAAATTTGAAAATGGCAATTTCTACTGAAAAACGGACCAAAAATCTAAAATGAATACATTTTTGGATATCCAAGATCAATGATGAGTTCCTCATACTAGCAACCTTCTCAATATTTTTACTCAGTTCAAGACTCAAGTTGGTTTTAAGTGTAGCTCAGCTCAGGCCAAGCTTAAGAAACAAAAAGTTCAAACTGAAGTTCTTCCATTGTCACAAAACATAATCACAATTAAACATATTGTAGGAAATAATACACGTAAAATAAGGAGAAAAATTATGTAATTGATTATCTAATTACTGACTGCCTTTTATAGCTAGTCTAGACCTTGTATAAATGTAAGTTTGATATGATGAACAAGGTAATACAAACACAGTATTCAAATCTCAACCACCCCTCATTTAAAGTGGAATATACATCCTCATATGTCTGTGCTGCATCCACACTTCCACCCAAGCCTCAACCATCAGCTTATTATTCTTTTCACATATATACTATTACTTGTTGCTACAAAACCCATGAATAAATTGTCAACCAAAAGCTTACCGATGGTTAAGGACTTAGGATATGTTATACACTCTAACACGCGCCCGAGAGCCCCTTGGGCTAGCAGTGTGGATACAACACCTACCATCTCGTACCTGGTGCGAATATTCCAATTTAAATGGAAAGTGGGTGAAATTCGAATCCTTGACCCCTTGTCATGTTGGCTCTTACATATATGTCAAAAAAAACTAACTCAACCAAAAGCTTAGAACATAAACAACAATTCTTAGCACTCAGAAACATCATCAATAATCAACAAATTAAACAACTGAACGTCATAACCCAAAAAAACAGAGGTAAAAGAACAAAGATTTATTTTCAGTTCAGCATATCTCAGTCTAAGCTTTAAAAAAGAAATAAAGTTCAAACTGAAATTGTCCATTATAACAACCACAATCGTTACCAAAACTGTTAAATTAGGCTGGACTTATTGTTAATGCCAGCATATTAACGGGGGACACAAGTGCACACACTTCATATGCCAAGGAGATATATACCATCCCAAAACCATATGGCAATGGGAAGAAGGTCTCTAATAGCTTATAAAGTGTGCACACCATTTTCAATTTATCGATATGGGATAACTCATCCCAACACCCCTCACATGCGAACCCCCGTCAAGTTCGCATGTGGGAGTAATCAATTAGGGTAGGAACGCCATTCTTTTCGAACCTACCATTTTTTAAATTATTGATCGAACCATCGGCTCTAACCATCGGCTCTGATACCATGTTAAATTAGGCTGGACTTATTGTTAATGCCAGCATATTAACGGGGGGACACAAGTGCACACACTTTATAAGCCAAGGAGATATATACCATTTTCAATGAGAAGAAGGTCTCTAATAGCTTATAGCTTATAAAGTGTGCACACCATTTTCAATTTATCGATGTGGGATAACTCATCCCAACAAAAGCTGAAACACAAATACAAATACTTGTTGAAAACCCAGGAAGAAACATTAATTCTAAACACTCAACACATTCAATAATCACAATTCACAAATCAAACCAATGAACATCACAATCCAAAAATCAAAGATAAAAGAACAAAGATTTCTCTTCTGGGTTAATTAAAAGTCTCACTTCTATATGCAGTTGTAAATCTTGGGTCTTATATATGAGGTTGTAAGCTTTGATTACAAACAAAATTGAACCCAGAAAAGAGGGATTAATATACCTGGGTGCGGACAAGAAAGGAAGGTTTGGGAAGGGAAAGATGAAGAGAGTTTGTAAGTGGTTTTTGAGGAAGAAAATCATGTGGGTTTCCATTGATTGAATCTGAATTTGAATTTAAAGAAGCTAAGCTCAACATGGGACTTATTGTTACTGTTCTTGGCATTTGAAATGCACGCATCGGGATCATTGTCTGCCTGATGGTTTGCCTCAGCTGCAACAGCTGGTGTTATATCTAGACTCTAGAGGAAGGGTTTATTTTTTTAATTTCTCAAGTTCTAATATCCTACAAGAGCCTACTCCTATGTACTCCTATCAATCTTCAGTCTGGAGCGGGTTTGGCCAGACTCGGATTCGGACTCTATTTTTTTTGGATTCAGACCCGGATTCGGATCCTAAGGGTCTAAAATTTTCAGACCCGGACCCGGACCCTACGGGTCTGACAGGGTCTAGGGTCGTTAATGGGTCTTATACATCAAAAAACTTCCTAAAATAAAACTCCACACAATCCATTTTATTTCTCGGGTCTAAGATAGTAGCAATAGCCAAAAGTTCACACATATTTTCCCAATACTTGTCAAATTTTTCAAGCATATTTTCTGTCATCAATCTAATAATTTCAACATCACTTTGTAACCACCTACCCATAGCAAGCTTAATCTCACAAACCCTTCGGAAAAAAAGATTGATAGTGATAAACTTTCTTCCAGAAAAAACATTAGTTGTACTGTAAAAAATTTCTAACTTATCACAAACAAGCTTAGCTAATTCCCAATCCTTATCACTAGGAACAACAAAATTCATCTTTTTATTCACTCCCCTTAACCTTGAAAACACATCTTTACACGGCAAAACACTTTTAAGCATGAAGTAGGTTGAATTCCATCTTGTTTTACAATCAAGACTAGGTCTTTTAATGTTAACTAAGTCCAAAAAACGACAAGCCTCTTCAAAATTTTCAATTCTTTTAGGAGTTGACATCCAAAAAGACACACAATCACGAACTTTTTCAATTGCAGAACTAATAACCCCTAATCCATCTTGAACTATTAGGTTCAATATGTGAGCACTACAACGTAAATGCAAAAGATCACCCTCAAGCATCAAAAACCTTTTCTCAAACTTATCCATTAAAATCTTCATCATTGCATCATTAGTAGTGGCATTATCAACAACAATAGCAGATATTTTATTTTCTAAACAATATTGAGACAAACAATCCATCATTACCTTTGCAATAACATCTCCGGTGTGAGGACAAGGCACATAGCAAAACCTATATAGAATAACATAATATATGTTTTAGTCAAAGGATAAATGATAAAATTAAAAGTAACATGATTACATGAGTAAATAAGTAAGATTTTACCTTAAGGTGCGATTTCGTAAGACCAATTGTTTATCAATAAAATGCGAAGTTATGACCATGTAACCCTTCTTCTGGTTGGTTGCAGTCCACATATCAGTAGTGATTGCAATTCTACTTTCATTATGATCGAGCAATTTATGTAGAGAAAGTTTTTCTTCTTTAAACATCTTCATGATATCTCGCTTTAATGTTGACCTAGAAATCATCTTAAAATTGGAATTAAGGCTTTCAACAAACCTCCTAAACCCAATATGATCCACCATAGACAATGGATACTCGTGCATAATAACCATGGAAACTAATTCCCTTCTCGAAAATTCTTGGTCGAACTCTTTAAGGTTGCTTTTACCACTATATTCCAGAGAACTTGACCCATCACATTCCTTCTTTCTCTTAAAATTGTTTGACCACGTGCAAGATTCAAATGTCTTCCTGAACAAACTTTCTTTGCGTGTTTCAAGAGATGAGAAGTTCCACTACTACCACCAGTTACTAGACTAACACCATAATGCTTACAAACAGCTCTAATCACACAATTTACTTCCTCTCTTACAAAATAATTCCATGCCTCAGAGGTTGTTTTCCTTCCCTTATCTTTTGTGCAAGAACTTGGAATACCATCATCATTATCATTAACGAACCCTTCTTCATCTACATTCAATGTATTTTTTGACTCCATACCAAAATCATTTTGTGGTTGTGCCACTGATTTGGACGTACATTGTGATTGATTTTCATCCATTATCTATACGAATACGACTATACGACAATAAATCTAAATTTAAACACCTATTCAATCAATAGATTTCATATCAAAATCATAACAATAAATCTAAATTTGTTTTCAAATCAAATCAAATGAAGAAAACAATACTACACCAAATTAAACTAATATAAGAGAAAAAAAGAGATGAATAAGAGATTAAGAGGGCATACAGTGATACAGACACAGTCCTATTTGATGCTTCAAAATTACAAAGAAGTAGCAACTTAAGAAAACAAAACTTATAACATTCCAAAACAGAAAGGCTAAAACTTACATATAAATCAAAAAAATTAACATTCATAAGTATCATAACTAGCACTACAGAATATATACATATACAATCTAAATAAGAACTGATATCATAATCCTTTTGCAGCAGAAAACCCTAATAATGAAAGAGAAGACTTTTAAGCTAACAAAATGAAATTAAAAAAATAGATCCCAATAAAGAAAAATAAAAGTGCAAAGTAAACAAGACCCACTTATAGTTTCAAAAGACCCAAATTTTCAAATCAAGAATATTAAGATCAACATGCAAAATTTAAACAAGTCAGTTTCTTGAGATCCCACAAAATATATTACAAGTCAGATGATTCTAGAACAAGAAATGGAGAAGATTAATACCTAGTAGGCCACTGGTATATCTTTATAATCTTCAACACATTACAAAGAAAAATTAAAGAAATGAAATACCTGGAGTCTCCACTGAAGCGGAGTAGACGGCTGGCGATGGCTATGGCGATGGTGATGTCGCAGAGGCGGAGGACTAGAGGACGAGGTTAGAGGAGAAGAGAAACTAGAAAGGAAAATTAGGGTTTTCGACTTTTCGAGGCTGCTAGTGCTTCCTGGATCCTGCTTGCCTTGCTTGCCTAATGTACTGGATTTGAGATTTGAGAATGAGAATGGCCCACGCCATCCATTCATAATATCAGAATTCAAAAATATAAAATTTAAAATTTAAAAGTTTAGGGTCTGGGTCCGGGTCCGGGTCTTCACCTTAGGACCCGGACCCGGACCCGTCAAAAAAATTTTGGATCCAGACTCGGACCCGAATCTGACGGGTCTCAAAAATTAAGACCCAGACCCTTATAAAAGGGGCGGGTCCGGGGCGAGTGCTACAGGGTCCTGGACCCATGACCATCCCTAATCTTTACTAGGTTGGGGGGATCACTTGGTGCTGTTCATGGGACGACCCATGAGGACGGGTTTGGCTCGATTAGCGCAGTAATAATTAGGATTTGGATTAGATAATACTCCCTCCGAACCAATTTAGTTGTCCCATTTCCTTATTTGACAAAGTCTTTTTAGTTGTCTCATTTCTATTTTTGTCAATCTTTTTTACCTAAATATCCTTAGTTCACACACTAGTGGAAAAAAACATATTTGCTGCTAATCATTTGCTGCGGTTTATGTACATACGCAGCAATAAGTAGGAAAAAGAATTAGAAAAAAAAAGAAAACATTAATTGCTGCGGTTTTGGGACTTAACCGCAGCAAATACGTATGAGCAGCTTCAATTGCTGCGGTTAGGTATATGCCCGCAGCAAAAAATCACATTTAATTGCTCCGGTTCTTCATTACCCGCAGCAAATAACCCTTATTCAATAACCTTTAAAATTCATCAGCATTAATTGTTGCGGTTTATCTTATTGACCGCAGCAAATAGGGTTTCAAAATGGCGCCTTAGCATTTGCTCTAACGTTTATATTTTCATAATATAACCCTTAAGCTTCTGTTTCATTCTTCAAAACAAACGCTTAAAACAAACGCACGCACAGCAGTTCTTCAAACATACGCACAGCAGTTCTTCTGTTTCATTCATAAACTATAATTCTTCAAACTTCATCTTCTTCAAACATCATCGAACATTATCAAACTTTCCAGAATTCTTCAAACCCTTAATCTTCTTCAAACATAGAACATCATCATCTTCTTCAAACAGCCGTTCCATTCCAGAATTCTCTCAAACTTCTCTTGTTCATTATCAAACTTCAAACATCGAACATTCTTCAAAACATTCTTCAAACTTCAAACTTTATTATCGAACATTCTTATATTGTTCTTCAAGGTATTATTTTTTCAAGCTTAATTTAAATTCTTCAACTTCATTATGTTTTAGGGATTTAGTTTTTTTATACTAATTTTTTTTCATTGTATAGGTTATACTAACCCACCAAAACCCACGAAATTCAAGGTATCATTTTCATTTTGATTTTGTAAGTTAGGTTTAAATTTGTCATACTTTATGAATGTATATGTTGTTGCTGTTTTTAAGTTTTAAATTTATCATATATATCATGGTTTGTTATATTTTTAAGTAGTTTCTTCATTTTATTTATCAATGTGTGTGTTTTTTATGTTTTAAATTTATCATATTTATTTCTAGTTTGTAAATTAGGTTTAATTAGCGTTGTTTATGGTTAAATGAATGAATGAGTTGTTGATATGAATGTTAATTAGTTGTCCAAGTTTATGAATGTGATTATATTTTTATTTTTTTTATATGAATATTATTAATTATAGTTACTATAATAAACATCATTTGGATAGTGTTAAATGAACATTGTGTTATTATTTGGATTAATTAGTGTTAAATGAATGATTATTACTTAATTTTGTGGTTATTTAGAGTTCGTTAAGTATATATGTTTAAAAGTTGTGTATTAATTTTGTTTTGAATCAATTAATCACACTAATTAGGATGATAAACGATCGTTCTTGGATGTATGGAAGCATTGAATCCTCGGAATTTATTGATGGCGTATTAGAATTTTGTAGTATGTTGAACATCAAGTTAGGACGGGGGGAGTTGGTTTTTATTGCCCATGTGTCAGTTGTGGCAATGTATCAAAGGTAGATAGTGTTGATATCCTTAGGAAGCACATACTTCGACGTGGGTTTAGGCCTCAATATCATGTTTGGGTTTGGCATGGTGAGGAGGGAGTTTACAAAGAGAAAAGTGTTGTTGAGGACGTCAATAATGTGGCCGATGTCAATGAGGATGTAGTAGATCATGTTCATGGGTATGAGACAGATGAAGAGAATGTCGATGAGGATGTGGATCGTGTTGATGAGATGATGGAGGGAGTCGAGGATGAGTTAGGAAAACGTCCTCGTGTTTTTGACTTGTTGACAGAGGCTTCTCAAAAGCCTTTGTACCCTGGATGTACAAAGTTCACCAAACTAACAGCAGTGTTGACAATTTTCAACATTAAGTCAAAGTTCAATTGGAGTGACGCTAGTTTCACAATGTTATTAGAAGCGTTAGGTGAGTTGCTTCCTGAGGGAAATGAACTTCCAAAGTCGACATATTATGCCAAAAAGCTCATGTGTCCTTTCGGCTTAGAGTACCAGAAGATTCATGCGTGTCCGAATGATTGTGTGTTGTATCGGAATGAAAACGAGAACTTAGAAGAGTGTCCTAGGTGTGGGTTATCGCGCTACAAGCGTAAAGGGGCTCGGGATGCTAAAGGGCCCCCGGCTAAGGTATTGTGGTATCTTCCAATAATACCTAGATTCAAGCGCTTGTTTTCTATAAAGAAAGATGTGTTAAATTTGAGGGGGCATGCAGATAGGGTGAAGAAAGGTCACTTGCTCACACATCCATCTGATTCTCCGGAGTGGAAGATTATTGATAGGTTGCATAAGACTTTTGGGGATGAGGTTCGTAATTTAAGGCTCGGACTGTGTACGGATGGAATGAACCCGTTCGGCAATCTTAGTTCTCAACATAGTACTTGGCCGGTACTTTTAGTGATCTATAATTTGCCACCTTGGTTGTGTATGAAGCGTAAGTACATAATGTTTTCGCTTCTTATCTCGGGTCCTAAACAACCTGGCAATGACATAAATGTGTATCTTGCACCTCTCGTTGAGGATTTGAGAAAGATGTGGGATGAAGGCGTTTCAGTGTTTGATGCATATGCTAATGAGGAGTTCACCTTGCGTGCAATGATTTTATGCACCGTTAATGATTTTCCGGCATATGGCAACTTATCGGGGTATAAGAACAAAGGGAAGAAAGCATGCCCGATATGTATCGATGACATGGAATCCACGTGGATTCCTAAGTGCAAACACGTATTCATGCACCATCGAAAGTTCCTCCCACGAGACCACCAATATCGTAAGAAGAAGAAGTTGTTCA
The DNA here is from genome assembly GCF_026212465.1 of Amaranthus tricolor. Lineage (NCBI taxonomy): Eukaryota > Viridiplantae > Streptophyta > Magnoliopsida > Caryophyllales > Amaranthaceae > Amaranthus > Amaranthus tricolor. The sequence goes on along the minus strand of NC_080050.1, from coordinate 8,617,462 downwards.
ATGGGGAGGTTGAGGACCGTGTAGCTCGTCGACCGTTGACCGGTTATGAGGTTTATGAACAGGTTAAGGGAGTTGAGACTGTATTTGATAGGGCAAGTGCAAGGAGGTGAAGGCCGATTATGGAAAAAAGAATCAATCTTTTGGAAGCTTCCATATTGGAGAGATCTACAGGTTAGGCATTGTCTTGACGTTATGCATATAGAGAAAAATGTATGCGATGCCATACTCGGGACTCTCATGAACATTCTGGGTAAGACAAAAGATGTTAGGGTCGTGCGAAATTGGTTTGAATGTAAGGGTCTTCGTCCGGAGTTGTGGGCACATGTTAAGGTGAGTAAGAAAAGAAATAGAGCTGATGATGAAGTTGGTGGCAGTAAGAAGAAGATGCTTAATGACAAAGTTTATTTGCCTCCAGCTTGCTACACATTGTCCAAAGCAGAGAAGCGGACATTTTGTGAGTGTTTGTATGGCATTAAGGTTCCGTCTGGGTACTCATCCAACATGAAGAGATTTGTTAGCCTAAATGGTGAGCTGAAGTTGGGAAGCATGAAATCTCACGATTGCCATGTAATGATGCAAGTGTTCTTACCAATTGCAATCCGTGGAATACTGCCAAAACATGTGAGATATGCTATTACCGAGCTATGTTCGTTCTTCAACACAATTTGTAGTAAAGTTCTTGATCCCTTTAAACTTGATGCACTTCAACTCGACGTGATTGTAACTTTATGCAAGTTTGAGATGTATTTTCCTCCTTCTTTCTTTGACATAATGGTTCATCTTATTGTCCATCTCGTTCGTGAGATCAAACTTTTGGGTCCAGTTTTTTTAAGGTGGTGTTATCCTTTTAAAAGACACATGGGTGTTTTACAAAACAAGGTGAGGAATCCAGCACAACCCGAGGGGAGTATGATTCAAGGCACTGTGAGCGATGAGATTAGTAACTTTATAGCCGAGTATTTGGCCATGGCAAAGCCTATTGGACTTCCCACCTCTAGACATGAAGGAAGGCTTGAGGGAAAAGGAACAATTGGCTCCAAATCGGTCACACCTCCTCGAGAAAGCCTTCTACAAGCACACTTGTATGTGTTGCATCATATTCCGGAAGTTCATCCTTTTTTGAGTGAGCATTTTGATATATTGCGCGCAAAACATCCTTCTAAAGGGGATAGGGCATTGATGCAGTTGCATAACAAGACGTTTATTAATTGGTTTCATAATCGAGTAATATGCGAAGAACTCAAGGGTGTATCCGAAATTGTTAAGTGGTTAGCTTTTGGTCCTCGTGATGATGTCAACAAATATGAGGGTTACGATGTCAATGGCTTCACATTTTGGACTGAGGGTCAAGACAAGAAGTCATCGTATCTACAGAATAGTGGGGTTTCTATTTTGGCGTCATCTACATTTTACGCGAGTGCGAAGGATCAAGCGCCGGTTGATGCTAAATTGTTATACTACGGGCGGGTACATGAAATATGGGAGCTTGACTACTCTACTTTCAATATTGGTCTTTTCAAATGTAAGTGGGTAGATAATAATCGACGATGCATAAAAAATGACGACCCTTGTGGATTCACTCTTGTAGACTTAGCTCGTTTGCGTGATAGTGAGGAGCCATTCATACTAGCCACACAAGCCAAGCAAGTATTCTACATTGTAGACCCGTCTGATAAAAAATGGTCTATTGTTGTACCGGGAAAAAGAAGCATTCTTGGTATAGGTGATGTAGAGGATGAGGAAGAATATGAAGCTTTTGAAGACTCCCCTCCCTTTATCAATCCAATATCAGTGGATCAAGATGATGTAGATGATGTAGATGTTGGTTATATGCGTGTAGATCACACGGAAGGAATACATTTGAATTAAGTGATTCACAAGGTATGAATTTAAAGCTTTTAAAAGTTTTTTTGGCACTTGGTTTGTTTTGCATGAAACTTTGCACATAACACTTATTTGTTATATATTATTGTGTTGAACGTACGTATTAGCATTATTTGCTGCGGTTTTAGCCCATGACCGCAGCAAATAACACCCATTATTTGCTGCGGTTTTAGCCCATGACCGCAGCAAATAATGCTCTTATTTGCTGCGGTTTTGAACCGCAGCATTTAAAGTAGGACATTTTGCTGCTATCACTATTGCTGGGGGCCAAAACCACAGCAAATAATGGCAAAAAAACCGCAGCAAACGAGGTTTTTTCCACTAGTGACACAAGTAATTACGAATATATCCCCATGTTCCTTACTTACCCAACTACCCTTCACTACTTACCCTTTTCTACTTACCCTTTACTATTTACCCTTTTTAATGGACCCCACACAATCCTTAATAACCGTGCCCAAGCAAATGGGACATCTAAATTGGTTCGGAGAGAGTATTATTTAGGCTGAAATATAATTTTTAACGATAAAGTTTGTATTTTGATCATATTTTATGCAATGCAAACTCCCTAGCTCTAATATGATCCTTTATATATGGATTTCATAGAGTTTCTCGTGAATTTTATGATATTGGTATTTGTTTCTCTTTTTGGTTTTGTAGCTATTTTTAACCTGAGAAAGCGTGCCAGACAATACCCAAGCCATTGAACCTCATAGTGGCCAACAGATCCGAATTATACGAAGTTAAAGGATAAAAACCAAAACTTCCATGAAGAAAGAAGAAAAGATTAAATGCACAAGAGTGCACTAAGTACGATCATGATTATCATCTAACTTGGAGTTTGAAGGTTTTGGTGGTTGGGAGATCAAAGTTGTGTTCTTTAGCTTCAATTCGACTGGTCACTTGCCCGAAATGGATAAGAAACGAAGAAGTTATGACACGTTGTTCATCAGGTTGTCAGTGTTGCTTGACACCTTTGGTGAGTCCACTCCTTGAGCAAGGTCCACTCAATTGGGAAAGTAGAGCATGCCAAGATTAGTAGCTTCATTTCATTCACTCGACCGTCCGAGCAAGAATGACCAAAACCCCAAAAATTTTCATTAGTGCTTCATCCCTATGCATTTTCATTGTCCATACAACTCTTTTTCCTATCCCTTTTCTCCCAAAGATCCTTCTTTTCCATTTAGTTGACAGGCATGGGAAGAGCTTACGGCCAACAAAGCTACGACTCCGGTTTAATATAGCCAACATAAGCCTTCTAAGCTTAGAAGCAACAGAGACACTTTAGGAAGACTATTCACCATTGAATCAAATCTAGTTTGAGTTTTTTGACTCCACCATTTATCTATCGATAGACTTACCCTTACCCAACATTAGCATGCCTCCTTCTATGTTAGAGTTCCCAAGCCCCAATCCTAATTCTTGCTTGATTGTCCTCACTCTTTTTGCCCACCTATTTGTCTCCTTAAAGACCTTTTCCCTTACACCATTAGGCTAGCTTAGATCCCACCACCCCTGAGGAAATGACCATGACTTACCACTAGTACTTGTATTGTATTAGAGGTCGGTTCAATTTCATAAATTTCTTTTGTATAAAAGGATTTTAATGAATTTTATAACGACTTATATTCCCATCTAGCATAGTCCAACATCTACTTCATTTAGATTTTTTTAATCTATAATGTGTTTTGAGGATTATATTGTTTATGTTTGACAAATTATCTTAGTATCGTTAAATCATTCTATATACTAAAATAAAGACCACCTAATGGCATATGTTAGCCTTTGGTAAAAAAATTTCCCGCTCAAATTAGCTTCTCACACACTTTCTTATAACTTTATTGTAGCTTTCAGGACAAGGTTTCTATACATTAATGCATGCTATTGTAATTCTATATGACTATTAATTTTTCCTATTTAAGATTAAGAAGATTTATATCTTTATACCAATTAGATTAATATATGTGATTTTAGTAAGATTGAAAACAAATTTTCTTCCCTTTATATGTGTTGGAATATTATATGTGATTTTAGTAAGCTTGAAAATAAATTTTTTATTTATGATTTATCTTCTATATATATTATTAATACAAATTACTGTGATATTTTCTATCTCTAAATTGAGCATGTCTCTTTATTTATATACTGTATATTGTTAGTTATCATTCTATATACTAAAATATTTACTAAATAAGGTTGATAAATAACATGATCGAGTAAGTGGCTAATTGCAAAAATATTTGTCTTCTATTGCGAATCAAAGACAAAAAGAGGTCAAACAAAAATAAATAAAATTATTATTATTAAAAAGAAAAATTTATATTTATAATCCAACCTTTCACTCATCTACTGTAAATAATTCCACCTATATATGGATTATTTTTTAATAATCCAACCTTTCCTCTTTGTTTGCTATCAGCATACTAATAGGGTATGCTGATAGCAAACTAAGGGCAAAGGTTAAATTATTAAAAAAAAATAAAAGATGATGCTAGCAAACTAAAGACAAAGGTTGGATTATTCACAGCAGATGGATGAAAGATTTGATTATTAATATCAATTTTTCCAATTAAAAATGAAATGGGTAACTCAAAGGCTTAAAGTTAATCAAATAAGGTGAGCAGCAAAGTGAAGTTGTATAAAATGTCGTTATTTGCAAGATTATGACTTTCATACACCATTCCTATGTATCAACACCCAGAAATAAATGTTGCGTTCAAAAGAAAAGTCTCCTAGAAAAGAGAAACGCAAATAAGATAATATTGTAATTTGATAATTTTTCTATGTTAGAATTCTTCTTTACATTTACAAATTTTACTATGTGGAAATTCACTAAAATATATCAACAATTTAAGTTGATTATATTTCGCCAAGTACTCAGTCATTGAAAAAGTGTCATTTAAAATTAAGGGGTCTTTCAGATTATTGTATGATATGATATGATGACTTTGCTATCTTTGTCTGTGCACATTTAGTTTTCAAGCTATATTTGAAAATGTGCACAAAATGTTAAAAAATAAATTGGGTAAATGAAGGGAGTATGTTTTAAGTATTGTTAAATTTAAATAATTAGAAGTGTTAAAAATTAAATATGGTATAGGAGTTTAAGGTATCTCAAGAAGAGGTTTTCTTAAAAGATAAGTTGAAAATTGGTAAGAAATTGATTTTTTGTTCGAGCATCAAAAGGAGAAAGAAGCTTTGTGTTTTGGGTTTTTCAAGAATATATTTTCTTTATCTTAGAAGTACTCTTTATTTTCATTTTGTATAAGTTGTTTTATCTAAAAATCAAAATAAGCATTTATCCATGCATTTTTCTTGTGTATCTACTCTATTACATACGTTAGAGTATTTATAGTTTATTCAATTTTTGATAAAATTACTTTTTGTATATCGTGTTTAACACGGGTAATCAACTAATATTGCATACATACATTTAATATATAGCGATTATTAAATAGCTCGTGCCTAGCACGAGTAATCAACAATTATGTTCTAATAATGTGCAAATATTGTTATTTATTATTCAATTTTCTTTGTTGTGATTTTTAAAATATTATTATTCATAGTTCTCTTTCTTAACTTTTATTTAATCTATTTATAACGATTATATTCCCTCCTATTCATAGAGAATGAGACATTTTCTTATTGGGCCAATTCACTAAAAATGTTCAATTTCTATTTTGATCATTTTTTTACCCTTTTACTCTTACTAGAACAACACAATAACACATAAATATCAATGTCCTTTATGAAAAAATAGAGTTTTCCACCCACTTTTAAGTGGTCCCCCACCTTTCCTTGGTTTTGGTGCAAAACCTAAATGTCTCATTCTTTATGAATAGGAGAGAATATTATTTATGAATAATTTCTAAATGTCTCGTACTTTAATACGGGTGATCATCTAGTATATATTAAAACAAAAAGTAACTAAATAAAAAGTATTGATGTGGCATTTAATTTATAAGTGAGAATTTGTATTTTAAAATAGCATAGTTAATGTTGTGATTGGTGATACTTTTTCTCAATTATAAGTAGGCATGGCCACGGTCCGGGTTGGTCCGATTCCGTTCCGGTTCCATCCGGTTCCGGTTCCACCCGGTTCCGGTTCCACCCGGTTCTGGTTCCATTTGGAACCTGTCGCGAACGGTTCCGGTTCTGGTTCCGGTTCCGGGCGGTTCCAAACGGTTCCTTGGTGGTTTATGAGGCGGTTCCGGCGGTTCCAACTCACGGGACGGGCGGGTCGGACCATCGGTTCCATTTTTATTTTTTCTTTAAATATTTATATAATAAAAAAATACTATAATATCGCGGACGTACCTTTGATGATTACTTGATTATTAGCGAAATTCATTGCATGTCAAGTTGTCATCGTTATTGAAATATTTACTAAATAGAATGGAAAAAAATAAATTAATAAGAAACGAATCAATGATAATGTCGATAAAGATGATTAATAAAAAAAGAGGGAGAAAATGGACCTGAACCTAGTACCCAAATGAATACTAAGCTGCCTACGTATCCCGAAGGAATCAAAGCCCACGTAGTTCTTTGTCATACCTTTTATTTATAGTTGTTGAATGTTGATTTATCGTTGTCGCTTGTCGGATTGATCCTATTCTTCTTCGTCATCATCATGTGGTTGATTAGATGCTTCCGCTGACTCTCCTCCTGACGATGATGCAGATGTATCCATCATCATCCATGGATCATCATCATCCATGGATCATCATCGTCGTCTTGATCATCATCATTCCTTAGTCCTTGTGTTTGAATCTCCGCTTGATCCCAATCTTTCTTGCAAACACATATTTGAATACTATGTGGAGCAAGACGAGATCGCTTTTCGTCCAAAACTCTTCTACCTGCACTAAAAGCAGACTCCGACGCAATTGTTGATGCGGGAATTGCAAGGATATCCTTTGCAATTCTCGATAAAATGGGAAATTTAACAGATTTTTCTTTCCACCACTCCAAAATATTATAGATACTTTGGTCTATTTCAAAGTGGTGTTTAAGATAACTATCTAGTTCTAAATATGAGGTCGAGGAAGAAGAAGATGATCCTACAAAACTATCATCTTGAGTCATTATGTTAGCTATTACCGAATTATAGTAAGAGGGACGTGCCGAAATGCTAGCACGCCTAGACATATCGCGTTTCGGGTTATATACACTAGCGTAAAAATCATAGAGTTCTGCTAAATATTTTTTACATGTTCCTACATAATTATATACATCAGTAGACGGGCGATCTAACGATTGGTAATAAAATCCTATTACTTTAGTAAGGACCTCAGTTTTAAAACGTGGGTCCAAAATGGTTGCGATTCCATAAATATAAGGAAAATCGGTAAAATATGCTTGCCATTTTTCCATCATATCTGCAAGAATCGGCCTCAATTTTGGGTTAGTATCTTCATATGTATATTTAAGGAGATGATAAAAAATAGTAATACATTCACTTATTACTAAGTGAACGTTCAGTTCATAAACATAAGAAAAAATCTTAGTCGTGTGGTCATACGCTTCTAATATGTTATGTACACCTATAGCTAATTCCCAAGTGTCATCAGCTATGAAACTATCTGTACACTCACTATATAGTTGTGTTATTACTGGGCGATAAGCAATCGCCTTTCTTAATAAATCGTTGGTTGAGCCCCAACGTGTAGGAGTATCTAATGACCAATACACTTTTTTAAGTTGGTATTGGTCACATAATTGTTTATATCGTCTTTTTATCTTTCCGATCCTAAGCCATTTCACTATATCCCTAATTGGTTCTAATAAATCACTTAATTGTTTTATGCCTGCTTGGCAACATAAGTTAATTATATGCGCACAACAACGTATGTGTAATAAGCTACCCCCAAGGATTAAACTAAAAGCAGGTTCGTTAAACAAAAGTTCTATACATTTAATGTTCGCGGTTGCATTATCAGTTGAACAACAAAATATTTTATCTAATAAGTTCCATTCTCTACATATCTCTACTAATCTATATTTTATGTTTTCACCGGTATGTCTTTCTGGCATTGTCTCAAAAGCAATTATTCTTTTTTGAATAATCCAATTTCGATCTATCCAGTGTGCTGTTACACACATATAAGGTTCTAAATGTGGGGGAGCAGACCAAATGTCAGTTGTTATGCTAACCCTACCATTAAACGATTTAAACATTTCAACTAATTCATAGCGCATTGATTCGTATAATTTAATTGTGCGTCTTTTAAGAGTGCTCCTAGGGATTGCTCTATATTGTGGTTGCAAAGTTTTTCTAGTGAGACGCTCGTATGCCCTACTTTCACCGTGGTTAAAAGGCAATTCATCACAAATTACATACCTAGAAAATTCATCAATCATGTCATTACGATTGTATCTAAAAGGCATACCTGTGCTGGGAATGTCCCATTGTGTCTGTCGGCTTCCACTTGTGGTCCCGCTCCTGCTTGCTGCATGAGCTTCTTTTGTGATTCCATGCTTCTTTGCCAAATGTTTGTTAAAAGATCTCGTACCACCACCTAACACGTATTCACAAAACACAATAAATAAATGTTTATAAAATATGAATATATAATGTATGAATGTATAATGTATTATGTATGTATAAAAAACTTAAAAAGTATTTACCTCTGGTGAAACTGTATGAAACTAAGGGCTTTACTCCTTGACTTTCACAAATTTGACAAGTGCATAAGAAAATATCTGGATTCTCGGTTGGTTCTTTTGTGAAATACGACCACACATGTGAAACAGCTCTACCACTAAGAGGTGCCATTGCCGGAAAAGGTTGTCTTACTGGTTCGTCTTCATCTAAATAAATAATTTAAAATTATAAAACTATAATTAAATAAATAAATAATTTAAAGTTTAATTAATTTGAAGAATAAAATTATAAAACTAACCGATAGTTTGGAAATTGACTCGTTTACCACGAGCTTGTCTTTGTTGTTGTTGTTCTCCTTGTTCTTCATGTGATCTTGTTGATGACTGTCGAGATATATGTATCCCAATTGGGGTCGTTGGTTCCTCTTCTTCATCAATTTGTATTTCTCTTTCCACTTCTTCTGCATAATTATGTAACTCTGGGTCGTACCCTTCCGGATAATTATGTTCATAATAATAATTACTAATGGAAGGTGTTGTTGATACCGACGGAGTAGAAGTGGCCTTTTTTTTCGAGGAACTGGAACCTCCCAATGATTTTGCCACTTTAGTAACTTTTTTTGTGGCTTTTTTCAAAAATGAAGACATGATTGATAATATTGAAGTAATAATAGAAATATAGAATTAAGAAATAAATAAATAATTAATTATGTAACTAACTAAATTAAGAAATAATTAAAAGACTAATTATGTAATTAAGAGAATAATTGCGTAATTAAAGAATTAAGTAGAGAGAGTAAGTAGAGAAAGTAGGAGAAGAGATGAGTTGTGAATGAAAATGATTGAAAGTGATGAGTATATATAGAGGAGAAGGCAACGGCTAGCTAACGGTAACGTAACGGTCACATTTTGGCGAACCGGTTCCATGGAACCGGTGGGCCGGTTCAACCGGACCGGTCCCGGTTCCGGTTCCGGTTCTAGAACTGGTTCCATGGAACCGTTAGACCGGTTCTCCCGGACCGGTTCCGGTTCCAACCCGTGGGTTTTTTACCCGGTTCACGACGGTTTTTTCCGGCGATTTCACGGTTCCGGCAACTTTTTTTCCGGCGGTTTCACGGTTTTGCGGTTCGGGGCGGTTCGGAACCTGTCGCAAACGGTTCCGGTTCCAAGCGGTTCGGGACCGGTTCGGTTCCGGGTAACCGGCCCCGTGGCCATGCCTAGTTATAAGACACAAACTTATAAGGTAAACTTACCAAAATCTTTATAGTGAAACAAATGCACTTTATTTACATAAATTTTTAAATTAGATGGTCTAATACTAAGTGTTTAATGTGTATTGACAATCTTAAATTGAACTTATAATCTTAAAGTGATCAATTACAGTCTTAAATGATCGCTTTTTACAGTTGTAAATGATCACTTATAATCTTAAAGTGACTAATTATAATTTTAAAGTGATCATTTACATTTTTAAAGTGATCACTTTTTATAGTCTTAATAAAATTATTGCGAATGAAATCATTTAGATTAATGGTTTAGTTACCGTACAAGAGTTCCTGATTTTAAGAAACTAAATCAAGGAATATCTTTATTAAGATCTCATGTTAATTTATTGATAATATACAACTGATTTAGTTCTTATCTGTTATGTTATTCTTTGGTGTTAGTGTTTACTATGTGATGAATTGATGACCACAGTTTATGGTAGAGATTTCTCAGCGCCGTTGTTGATAACTTTTGGATCCTAGGCGAAAAAAAAGAGTCCTTATATATAGGTAAAGTTTCAGTTATTTTTTCAACTATGTAGTTCAATAGTCATGCGCTTAACTGAGAAATCTAATGCTACATGTTCGATCCATCTAGAAGCTATTTATGCAAATATTAATTTTTAATTATAAGGATTAACCCAATTTAGGTTCATTCATGAGCTGGGCTTGAGGCAATTGCTCCCTGAGATTCCTACTCTTCAATCAAGTTCCAAGTTTGTGAACTAATACCCTAAAATCCTGAATTTTATACCCACATTTCAATACCCTGATGCCAATAAGTGGCTCCCACATAGGAGGATTTTTGGTCAGATATATGCAATCTTAGCCTAGTTAGTGATAACAAAGCTATTGTTTCCAATCGACTCTTTGTAGTTGAAATAACTTTGGCAAGATCGATACGATGTTAAGAACTTTGATGAACGATAACAATTTCAATGAACTAACAAACGTTTGATAAAATAAAATTTGCAAAATGACACAATGATTTAAGGAGGTTCACCCAATGATGGCTACGTCCTCCGTGGTGTGTAGTTTCTTATTTATATTATTTCAAATGAGTAAAACACATTTACAAATGAAGTATTACAATTGAGTAAGAGATAAAACAAAAGGTTATGTATTTGGCTTAGGGGTTGTGCTTTATGTATCTTAGAGCATGAGAGCTCTCTTTTATAGTACTAAGGGGACGTTTGGTTCGCACAAGGAAATCGGAATGGAATGAGGAAAGGGAATGAAGGAGAAAGGAATGGATTCCCCTAATTTAGCCTAGTCGTTTGGCTGTGTTTAGGAAACGGAATGAACTGCTCATTAATTCCCTTTGTGACTGTTTGGTTCAAGTTAAGGAATCAAATTATGAGTTTTTAAATTCTTTTATATTTTTTCCAAAAATAACTAGTTATTATATGATAAACTTGAAAAACTTATTTTTTTTAAAAAAATATCATTAACCTGTATCATTTTTTCCTGTAATATGAAGAAAAAAAAAACATAACTCTAAATAATATCTTTCTAGCTCCATTGATTACAAATAATAATAATAATAATAACAACAACAACAACAACAACAATAATAATATAAACAAAATTAATAACAATTTAAAAAAAAATAAAAAATTACCAGTCGCACAAAAAGTGCGACTGTACCTAGGTCGAGTCGCACTTTTTGTGCGACCGGTATTTTTTTAATTTTTTTTAATTTCGAATTATGAAATTTTTTTGTTTAATTAATTTATTTTTTAAGTTATTGTTATTTAAATAAATATTGTAATAAATTATTTTATTTTAATATAATATTATATTATGATAATGTTATTATAATAATTAGTTTTGAATTTAATTGATTTATTTGAATGTTTAATTATTTTTTAATATAATAATAATATATTAATAAAAATTTTGTTGTTAATTATTTTTAATTTTTTATTAATAATTTTTTTATTAATTTAGTTGATAATAGTGTTATTAAGTCCAATGGCAAATTCGTAATTTTTTAAAGTCCAGGGACAAATTCGTAATTTAATTAAGGGGTGGCGATAAAATGAAAAGAGTGGCGAATTATAACAATACCCATAAATCAAAGTTCAAATTTTAAGTGATGGGCAATGAAGTGGGGAATGAGAATGGAAAAGTCTTGAGGAGGGTGGGGAATGAGTGTGGAATACTTTTGGATAAACTAAAAAATAAAAAAGGGGAAAGGGAATGATAGAAAGTGGCAAACAAACAACAAAAAAGAGAATTGGGTCTGTCCATTCCCTTTCCCTTTGATTATTACACCCAAACAAACAGCCCCTAAGTACATTCAATGAGATTACAACCTTAATTCTGAGTATTAAGCACTTTGAAACAGCTCCAAGAAGTTAAAGGGACGAAAATAGCAACCTATGAATCGGCAGAAGATTCGCTCGACCAAAACAGAGGCTCACTCGGTTGATCGGGCTACAACAAGCTACTAAAAGTATTCTGTTTGTTCGCTCGACCCACTCAGGAGCACGCTCGGTCGAGCGAGCTGGCCGAGCGACCTTCAGTATGCTTTCTGTCAGTTTCTGCTCGAGCAAAGCATCTTCAAAAAACTTTTGCACTTCTTCATTAAACAGCATCAAGACCCATAACTCCCATGAGTACTTCAACTAATAAATCACACTTAAACACCATAATCATTAAGTTACTAACTTAATTTCAATCCCATAGGATTCCATCCCATCACTTACACATATGAATGCATACATCAATTGTACACTCAAGTCACACCATTCATAACAGTAGTAATGTCAAAAATTGCTTAACAATTGGACTATTAAGTTTGATCATCATGCTTTAACATTGCTCGAGCGCTCAAGGAGAGTATATTTGTTACATAGCTACTAAAAGGCAGTTAAATAACAAAAAAAGGAGCACTTGTGCATAACTTTTGATGCATTGATTCTCTTGCTACCTTTGAATTGTGGAAGAATTGGTGCTTGGTGCTAAGGAGAGCGATACGAAGCTAATATATAGCATAATCTCTTAGCGTTTTTCGTTATCCTTAGGTAGCGCGATCATTGTAATGTCTTCGTAAATATGCCATCCTTTCCTTTCCTTTTCGTTTTATGTTATAACTTCATGATATCAGCCTTCGAGTTTTGCCAAGCTGTTGAAACTCTGTGACCTTGCCGAGTACTCTCTAACCAAGCTTAAGAAAAATGAATCTTCCCGCTCTAGGAGCTTTGATGGCGAATCATATTCCGCAATCCTTCCTGTTTTCATCAAAATATAACTCTCAATTATCTCGGTATTTCTAGCCTAAAAAATGTTTTAAGAAAGCGAGTTTAAATAATTACCATCACTAAGAACAAGCACAAGATCGCTGTCTACAACTGTGTGTATTCTGTGAGCTATTGTGACTATCGTTCGATCCTTGAATTCTTGGTTGATAATTTTTTGGATTACACTGTCAGTAGCTGAATCAACTGATGCAGTTGCTTCATCTAAAACCAATATGCTACTACGTTTAAGCAATGCTCGTCCTAGACAGAACAATTGTCTCTGACCAACGCTCCAGTTTTCTCCGTTTTCAACCACTACATAACACACACAATAAGTTAGATTCATAAGCGGATGAAACATTTGAACTCGGTCTTTTTGAAAAAGACGACATACTCACCTGTGCACTCCAACCTTCCTTCCTTTGCTCTTACGATATCTCTTAATTGGCATTTGTCGAGGGCCTAAAGTTAACAAAATGGCATGTACTCATTAGTGTCATTACATATATTTATTGCAAGAAATCACTAAGACCCTATTCAGTTCACTTGAACTTTACCGATTTGACTGATTTTTACTGATTGAAAGTGATTAAAACTAAATTTTACAGTTCTAAAATGAGTGAGTAGTAGTGTGCTGAATTGAAATGAACTGAACCAATGTTACTCGGACTCTTCATTTTGCTTCACGTACCCGTGCCCGATCCTTGATGCTTGGAGATTGGTATGGGACTTGAACATTTCATTTTAATTGAATATTTAAACGTATCCGATACTTGGACACGTACCAGTATCCAACATCATTACCCGAGTCCAAGTAACATAGAACTGAACTAAACAATTCTATTGTCGTCAATAATATTACCTCCCATATGTCGCTGTCGGAGTATTGTTGAAGTGGGTCGAGGTTTCCTCTAACTGTGCCGTCAAACATGGTTGGATCTTGGGGGATAATGCTGAGCCTTGATCTCAAGTCATGAAGACCTATCTTGCATATATCTACACCATCAATTATGATGCTCCCTTCCCTTGGTTCGACAATGCGAAATATAGCTTGTATAAGTGTTGATTTTCCACTGCCTGTTCTTCCTACGACACCAATCTTCTTCCGTCCAGGGAATGTGCACGTAATGTTTTTCAGGACCGAGGGAAGATGCTCAGCATATCGTATCTGCATATCACGAAATTGGAGTCAGCCTTGTCATACAAATTTCACATAAGTAGTGTTTTGAACAAAATTCGAGCCACTTAAACTGAACCTGCAAGTTATGGAAAGAAATTGTTCCTGTAGTCGGCCAATTTTTAGGTGGTCTGCAGTCGTCAATGATCAGAGGAGCTTCACTAGTAAGCTTTGTGTACTGAAGTACCCTTTCCACTGATATCATTTTATTTTCTGCATTGCATATATTCCATATGACTGAAGCTTGTTGGACATTTAGGTTTATACCATATGTCACTGCCAGACCTGCAATGCCTGTAAATAATTTCAAGCTACATAAGCTTTCTTCAATAAATAATTTGTTTAGTTGTAGTGACTAACATAGGGTGTGTTTGGTAAACGGTTTTTAGTTGGCTTTTTGATTGAATTCGGTTTTTGGCTTCTTGTTCGGTCAGACAACAAAAAATGTGTTTGGTAAAGAGCTTTAAAGCGAGCTGAAAAACCGGCATTTGAGTCAAAACCTAAAGGTTAGTAAGAGTAGCTTAATCATTGGTTTTTGGCTTTTTGACCAATTGTTTTTGTAATAAATGGTCAATTGCAACAACTACAAAATATCTCATTAGTTATCTTATACAATTGGCTTAATGCTAGCTATTCAGTCAATAATTTTAGCTAGTCAAACCGGTCAAAAATAACTTCAGCCAACAACCATTTGTCAAACAAACCTTTTACAAAGATAGTCAATCAATACTTCTAGCTGGTTGAACCAACCAACAACAACTCCAGCTAACAGCCATTTGTCAAACAAAGCTTTTGCAAAGATAGTCATAAATTTGGTGAAAGAAAGGCACAAAGGGAAATTGAAGTAAAAAAATTTCTCAAACCAGGTCATAGGTATACTAAAAGAATGGTGGGGACAACTAAATTGTGTGGATGCAATTTAAATTAAGAGAAAATGTGTTGATAAAAATTAAAGGAATGTAGCAAAGTTAAAATGACAGATTAAAATGAAAAGTATTGCAATCTCTTAGAGACTTACTTGCGCTTATAATTCCATCAGGAAGAGATACTAGCAGCACCAAAGAAAATGCAAACACAAAATTAGATAGTTGATTAAGCCTGAATGAGAGCCATTCCATTGCTGATACATTGTGAAACCATGGTTTTGAAAATCTGTCTACTAATATAAGGTTTGCATCGACAAAACGATCCTTTTGGTCGAATGCACGTATGGTTGCTGCCCCTGAAAGTGATTCTCCGAAATGATGGAGGATCGGAGCCTTTTGTATTTCAGAAATCCGTGCTAGTTCCCTTGCGGTTGGTATGTAATATTGCTGCATGAAGTGTGATTACATTCTTATTATCTTGCTTACAATATGCAAATTAGGAACCGTTTGGTTTAAGCTTTTATGCACAACACCTTACCTTGTACCATATGCAGATTGCTGTTACCGGAATGAAGATGACAAACACTTCCCATGCTACTTGTGACATGACTGCTATGGTTCCGAGAAGCTGGATCATTGAGAACGCTGCCCATCCTAGTCTTTGTGTCATTTCCAAGTCCAATACACTTTGATCTGATGATGCCTGCATATGAAAGTAAGAATGTGTAAACTATACTGATTACCAGGGCTGTTCCTGACCTTAGGCAAGGTAGACATTTGCCTAAGGTTTAAAGTTAAAGAGGGCCTAATATCTGAAAATTATGGTTAATGAAGTAGACACTTAAAAATATGCAATTTATGATTAGTTCTTTTATTAATTAAGAAGTATATGACTGATAATTATAATATTTAGGGTCCGTCTTTGTTATTTTTCTGATCATCCATTTGAGTTCATAATCGATTCTCAATAGAAAGGGCCTATTTTTTTTAGTTTGTCTAGGACGTATAAAATACCAGGAACGACATTGCTGATTGCACCATCTTTTTTTTCGATTATTTTAGGGGTGTTTGTGTGTATTTCACTACGTAATGATTAGAATTACTCTGTTTCAACAAGGATAAGGTTGCGTACATCTGAACCCCAAACCCCACTTACATGGAAGCCATTTCATGGCGTTGAGATAAAGAAATGTTGTTTCAGCATTACACATATACAAGAATAAGTGGCGTTCGTGTGTATTTCACTCCTTGTCCTCTCCTTAGAGGGGGCACGGGTATGATCTGCCCGCTACCCTCCTCCCTCGGTGCGGGATACTGGGTTGATGACTCTATCTGACTCTCTGACATTTACAAACATGAGTTCCAAAGAAAATTTTCTCGATCTTATTGGATTCTTATAGTTTCAACTTATTTGAGCGCAATAAGTCAAATATATGTATGCACCTTATGAATATGATCTATAATTGACGTGTTATATTTCTAGCCATATGGTACTTAAGAAATCACAATATTTCAAAACTAAATCTTACCCGATTAAGTATTCTTCCAGTCGGAGTTGAATCAAAAAACGACATTGGAGCTCGTAAGACACTATGTAGCATTCTCTCAAAGAGCTTTTGTGCAGTAAGTATGCCGGATTTTGCTGATACCGTTGAACGTACTAAGACGCCTAGGGAACTCCCGACAGAAAGAAGGGAATATACTAGTAACACATGATCCATCCCAACTATAGGTGTTGTATCATTTCCTGATGTTGGACAAGCCCATGCCATCCAATAATTACTAGCTATCTGCAACACTTGAAAAGATGTCTGAGCTAAAACTATAATCGGAACCAAAATACCGCCTTTTACAATGGTTAGATACGCCCAATATACTTCTTTTCCGATACTTCCTTTCTCTCGTTCTTCATCCTGTATCAACTTCCCTTCCTTCTCTTTCATTTCGGGTGAAAGGTTTTCATCGCCGCCTTCATCCTTTGTTTGAATTTGTTCTGCACTTGAATCAACATTTTGTACTGAACCAATTTGACAAGTTTTTCTAGAAGTACCCTCGACTGTAAGAACAGATTCTAGTGCTTGGCTATGAGCGCCAACGAGAGTCTCAAACCCAATATTCTGTTTCAAGAGTTCGTTAAAACTTCCCGCTTGTGCTATTCTCCCTTCCTGCATAACCTGTGCACAAAAAGTATCGTTATGCATTGATGTATATAGCTGAAAAAGTACCTAAAAAATGATTAAAACATTTCTGTTATACGTACCAGAATTAAATCCGCAGCTGGTAGAAACTCGACTTGATGCGTCACATAAAAGATGGTCTTGTCTCTTAGAACGCCCATCAGACATTCCTGTTTTAAGTATGTCAAAATTTTTATCAGTTTATACTGTTTTCTCATACACGGGTTACTAATTTTTTGATGAAAACTGATTTTTACTGATTATAACAGTTTCAAGTAAGTGACTCATTTTTATCTAAAAGTTGAAAAAACGGCCTTATAAGTGGTAACCTGAAATAGTTGTGTGCCTGTATGCGCGTCAACAGCACTAAAAGGATCATCGAGCAAATATATATCCGCATCTTGGTACACTGCTCGAGCGATTTGTATCCTTTGTTTCTGACCCCCACTCATATTAATACCTCTTTCACCGATTTCTGTTAAGTCGCCCTGCGAGAATAGCTCAAAATCTTTTAACAAAGCACACGCCTCAACTGTTGCGTTGTACTTAGCAGCATCGTAAGGATTCCCAAAGAGTATATTATCTCGAATGTTTCCTGTTAATATCCATGGGGTTTGTGGTACATAGGCCTTGGAACCACTGAGCTTTAGAGTGCCGGAAATCTTAGGAATTTCTCCTATAATACCTGAGAGCAAGCTCGATTTTCCTGAACCGACAGTCCCACAAATCGCTACTTTCATCCCCCTTGTAACCTTCAAGTTTACGCCATCAAGGGTAGGAGTTTCCGAACTAGGATTCCAGCTGAATTTCCCTTCGTCTATGTGTATAGCATACGGTGTTTCATCTTTAGAAACGAACTCGACTGCATCTTGCTGAATTTCTTCTTCTTGGAGGTAAAATGACACCCTATCGGCAGATACTTTCGCTTGCGCAATAACATTGAGCAAGTCGGGAAGACTAAATATGGGATCCTGCAACATCCGGAAGGTTGCTAATGCTGATAAAACGCTTCCTGCTGTGAGCGGAATTCCCATCAAAAGACACGCTCCAAAAGTCACTATAGAAATAAAAGTCGGTGAACCCCAAAAAATGAAGGCTCCAATAGCCCCTAATCTCAAGGACTTCCATATCCAACAAGATTCTATATTTCTCAAGCTTTGTAGCTTTTGACGAAACCGTTCGTCCCACGCTTGAAGTTTAATCGTTTTCATGTTACGTAACACTTCTGAGGTTGCCTTCATCCGAGCATCCTTAGCTTCCATAATTCTCGACTGATATCTTTTCTGCGTTCTGGTTAGCGGTATATTGCAAGACATAACTACCAAAGTCGCACCCAATCCTGCAATTGCCCCCAAGCCGAGATTTGTATGCAAAACATAGATTGCTAATGATATTTGTATCGGTAACATCCATAATGTGTTTACATACCATACGAAATCTGATATTCGTTGAACATCGACACTCATGTAGTTGATTATCTCTCCACTCGTATGACCCTGCCTAGCTTGACACGACAAAACTAAGCCTTTTCGATATATATGAGCTATAAGCGCAGCTCTAAGGCGGAGCCCCAGCTGGCGGGCCCCAAAGATCCATTGCCTCTGCGCTATCGTCTCCACCATTTTGGCCCCGAGAAAGGCGACAGCAAGTAGGTAGCCTGTTTTTAGGCTGTGGTGTTTCTTGTCACTGAGGAAGTCGACAAAATCGTTGATTAGGTATGGACCCACATATGAAGCGAATGCGCATATTACAGCAAACATGGCATTTACCGCAGCTTTCTTCCATGCTAAATGGTATATTGCCTTGTACACGGAAGGATTGCTGGTGCCGGTTTCCTCCTTGACTCGTTTTAGGCCCTCGTCAAAGCAATGGGATAGGTAAGCAGCAGAATCGTGCACATCAATATCCGGGATTTCATCCATTTCGAGTGGCTTCTTTTTCCCGATCACAAACAATGGATTGAGCCATGAAAACGTAACAAGATCGAGAAAAGTTGCTTTACTGTAAAGTGATTCACATTTTCCCTTGGGATGTTTCTCGGTTTTTCCCTCGACAAGTGGTTCAGTCAAGCTGTTTCGTGCATCATCATGCACGATTCTCATCTTTCCTCGGATTGAAATCACCAACAGGCTGACTGATGCAAGAAGGCCGAGGAAATCTGCACAGTCTTGTATTCTAAGCTGACCATGATTTCCCGCAATGAAATGAGAATCGATGGCAATACGACAAGCTGAGATCAAGAAGCTGCACACCCACCAGAGTCTCAAAACTCCGGGAAAAATCAGGTAATTTTTCGTTAAAAACTTGCATAATACAATCATCGTGATTATCCATGATATAACTTGCAAAACTTCAGCTGACAGAGCGGGAAGAGATTGATTGCACGGAGTATTGCTTTCTTGCATCAGCAAGATTAGAGAAGTCGAGTGCACACCCAAAAGTGAAATCGATGAAATAACACTGACTTTCGAACAAATGCTTAGTCTTGCATCATCGCGGTACATTTCTGCATCCTTTTCTGCTGTTTTTGCTGTGTATCTGCGCACTGTAAGCACCATTTTTCTGATGAAGTATAACAGTAAAATCCCATAGAATCCCAACAGCAGAAATATGCTGATTTCTTCCAATAAACAGGGGGATATCAGCTGATCCCATGTTGTTAGCTTTAAGAGCTTAAGATCTGCCATAAGAAACAAAACCATTTTATGATTGTGCTTGAAGCATTAAACTCAAAAATAAAAGTAGTTAATGAGTTAGTACCCGTGTAGTATCTCACAACAATAACAATATTCTATTACCCCAATGCCATTAAGAACCCTCCAACAAGGTAGGGTTTGAGGGTCTGATGTATGCAACCATTGTACTAGCTCACGTTATCTCATAATTCGTCAGTTAATTCGTTTTTTTAATTCGCGATTCGCTCAGAATAATCCTAAATAGCCCAAAAGCTCCTGTCATAATGAACCCTGCAATGTATTGATGATGATGACCTTTATTCGTTTTTTGATTTGCGATTCACTGGGAGATTAGTTAATCATGAGTCAATGGTCTGTTCCTTAATAATAGGTGTCGTTCAAGGTTTAATTCTTCTATTTAAAAGGTGATGAGAACTAAGATGGGAATAGATCACACAAGTCTTAAAAACACCAATCAAGTGCTTAAAGTTGTAAAGATCACATAAAACTTGAAAGTACTCTATCTTTTAGATAGCTAAATATAATTTTCATGAGCAACTTAAAAAGAAAAGAGAAGAAAGTTTTGGAATAGGAAGGGCATTAAACAGGGACAGATTAGGCCATAATTGCCTAAATGAAACTCTTTCCTTTTATGTTCATCTAAGATTAATTCAGCTAAAACTGTTTGGAAAGAAAGAATAAATATGACTAAACAGAAAAGAAAAACAATAAAAACAATACACCTTTTGACATTTCTTTAAGTGGCACACTATAAGAATTTGATTAGCCGACTTTCTTACTAATAGTGACTCTACATACAAGTAGCACCATTTGACTATCAATTATCAAATGTACAAAAAGGTTAATTTACATTTTACACATTTTTTAATGTCCCGTTGAACAGAGTTGGTTCCTTAACATGATATCAGAGGCCAACGTGACAAAAAGTCACGGGTTCGAATCTCAACTAGCCCTCCAATTGAAGAGGAGTATTTCGCACCAAATATGAGGAAAGCTTATATTGCATCAACACTTAGCCCAAAGGGCTCTATCTTGGGCCTCAACCATCAATTTAAACTTTTGGTTGAGTTGGTTCCTTGACACAATAATATCGAAGTCGTAGTCCAAGTGAAGATGAAGGATATTTGACAACAACATCTTAAGGTATGAAAAGTCAGATGTATGCAATCTAAATCTTGTAATTACAAAAAGGTTTGTTTTCGATGGACTTATAACTAAGAAGCATAAGTGATTTATTGAGTCATTTTAGCATAGTTTGTTATAATCCGAAGCCAATAAATTATAGATCTTCTGCTCCTTGATTAAAAGTTACATGATCATTGGAGGAAATTGAAAATTTTTCCAAATTTTTGTTTATAATTGAGTACCTGGGACATGCCACATAAATGATCAAGATAGATGATCATCTAAGGTAAGAAATATGATGCATTTAGGAGCAATACTAGATTCAAACAACTTACCAAGTCATGGAACTGCAATAGTATTATATATAATCTAAACAAGTTCTTCACCTTATTCTATACTCTCTTTTTGCTCTTGAGTTTGCTATAATTTTTATTATTTATGATGTTTCAATTAATTTGTAGAAACAACCGCATATTTCTTCTCTCTTTTAATATCGTCCATATAATCTTTTATTTTTTTCACCAATTAACTAAACTACTCCTAAGTACTAATATACATTTCCTTGATAACAAACTCAAAAGGACAGATGAATATACTTCACATAAATTATGATCATGTACAAGTATCAATATATTAATAGACTACTATTAGGAGTATGTGATAATGCTGTATTTTTGGAGCTGTTTTATATCATAAAAGACCATAAATTATGAAATAAAGAACATCATCAAAGTTAGATGCACCACAATATTCAAAATTTTGGTAATATGGAGTATAACAACGTTGTCTCATAAGGCATAGACACATGATCAATAAAACCATGGGCAGATATAGTGCGTAGTCATTGAGATCAGTTGACATCACTTATATCCAAAACAAAATCAAGTAATTTATGTAAATATACCATAGATAACTTAGATCCGCCACTAAATAGAACATGCCTCACTCTCACTAGCCTCGAGTTTGAATGAACTTCAAACTCGAGGCTTCCTAGGGGAGGCTTATTATTAAGATTGAGAAACATATATAACAAGTCATTCAATTATAAAGTTAATGATTGAGTATCAGAATTAGGGGTAGTTCTATTCAACATGTTCGATCGCACAGGGTCTCGAAAATTTGATGGTTTTAAATTGAAATTACATAGCATATATTAAGTGTTTAAAGATACAAAATTATTAAAGAAATATTATAATTTTTAAAGCCATTAAAAAATTTCTCAATTTTGCTCCGCACCTGCTCAGAATATGTTATATTAACACGCCCTCTTATATGAGAGCCTAAAGTGTGGATGCAGTATAGTCACGTCAGCTTCTAATATTATGTCAAGAATGGACGAGTCTCCATAATATAATTGCTCAAAAAGTTTGGGTGTACAAATGTAAAAGAGTAAACTAGCATGAGTAACATACATGGGAGTAGAAAAACTTACTTGATGCAACAAAAGAATAAGGCATGATGATTCTCTTACTTTCTCCAGCTTTCAAAATTTTTTTTGTGCTTTTTTTTTGGTGTTACAAGCAAATGTTTATATGCTCCTTGGAACAAAGAACTTGACAAAGAAGCTTAATAACATAGTGTAGTAACAAATTTATATAGTGAATGAAAATGGAGGGATACAAAAAGACAAATGTACCAGTAAAAAGTGGACCATTGTTTATGGAAAAGTAAGTCATGGGTGTATCATCTTCTAATATCAAAATCAAACATTTTTTTTTTAATTTATCTATATATTATATATATATATATATATATATATATATATATATATATATATATATATTAATTATTAGAGGAAAAAATCGGATTCTTGGCAAATCTATAGAAATTTCTCAAAACTTGAAATCGTTAGATGTAAATGTTTTAGATTTTCGTTTGTTTGTTTATGGAATTTGATGGGATGAAAATGAAATTTTAAAGAAGGAAAAAAAGATTGAAAATGGTAATTATGGATTTATTGGAATTGTTGATGGATTTGTCCCCTTTTTAAGAGGAGAAAATAACAAATGGAAATGAGATCATGGTAATTTGTATTGCATTAATCATCCCTAATTTTTTTAATTATCCGGCATGATTAGGTATTACCGTGTTTTAACTTTTTCTTTTTTCTTCATTTTTAATTCTCTTTTTAACATAGTTTCAATATATACTAAACAAATGAAAATCGTGGGATCTACAAGATCCTCTCACCATAAGATGAGTTCATATAAGCGGTCTAATTAATGTTTGTTTACAAAATAGAATAATTAAGTAAATGAAAAACTTTTTTTCAGTTTCTTTTAAAAACTAAGTAAATAATTTATCTTTTTCAAAACACAAATTCTTGATACTGAGATTATTTCTATTAGGCTAACCCATATGCATTTAGTGTGTAAAAGTGATCATTTACAATTGTATTATAATGATCAATTATAAAATAGACTAATTATATAAGCTCGTCTCATACAAGATAGGTTGTCTAGCTCGTCTTGTGTGAGACCGCCTCATCATGAGACGAACTCATATAGTTAATCTATTGCTTAACTTGATCACTAGTTGATCACTCAAAAATTAAAATTATAAATAATCACTTTCACGTACTAATTATAATGAATCAGTTCAATAAAAATTGGTGGGTCCATCTCATTTAAAAAGGTGTGATTCCCCAATTAGTTTCGATGATCAAATCATTTGAAATCGGGTTAAATAAAGCCTCAAGGGCCGAGGCTTGTTTAAGTTGTTATGCGGCTGGCTAGAAAAGTCACCTTCTAGTGCAATTATGGATTAAAGATTCTAAAATAATCAATATTTTCTAAAAAACTAAGGAACTAATTAATTTCAAATTCATTTTTCCTTTAATTTTAAATTAAATTTATAATAAGTCGAAGTTTTTAATACAATTTATTGATCACTCTTAATTTAAATTTTATTTTTAATCTATAAGTTAAAACATAGTCAAATGAAATCTTATTTGATTCGTCTCAATTCACATTTTATCAACATCGATATTTTATAATTTTAATCTAAATATAATTTGATATTTTTGATTAAATATGTGCACTGACAAACATACAAAAATCAAATTGAACAATAATAGTGAATAGAAATACATATAAATAAACAACTATTAATCTAATAGATTGAAATCATCCTAATTAGGGATTAAAGAATTTATAAATTAAAAAAAAAAAAGCCTTAGGGATTAAAGTAAATACAACTTTCATTAAATAATAGGAGTATTTTAAATTTAATTTTGGACTTTTAGGTAATCTTTATTTTTGATCAATATAATTTACAATTACAGTGTAATAGAAAGAATAAAAAAAACCCAAGAAAAGAATCGTACTGGGCCCCATCCAAAAAAAAAAGTTGTTGTATTCTACACCAAAAATGAAAGAGGAAATTAGGAAACAGGAAGTGAACAATTTGGTTTTGGATTTCAATTCTGAAAAGTTTAAAGGCTTCAAAATTTACGACATCTTTTACTAAAGAGTAGTAATTGGTAATGTGCTTTATATGCCACTCATTTTCGGCAAGGTGTTTCCCACTCGTTGGATCTTAGGCTTCCTTTAGCCCACATAAAAAACAGTTTATACTTTATCACACTGTTTCATCATAATACAGCTTATATAATTAATTTAATTTAATTAATCATTATAAAAGTCTAATCCATCATTTTAATGTAATATAAATGTACATGAATCTTCCTAGTAAATATAGTCTTATCATAAAACTGCCTTAGTTTAAAATTTGTGCATCAATAAATAGTTAATGCTCGACCATTTTTAAAATTATACCATATTAAAATATTATTTAAGGAAAAAAAACTTAAATATGATTTTTATGTTTATACATGCTTTTTTAGTTGTTTGAGAAATGTTTTTCATGATGTTGAGGTTTGAAATACGCTTTAAAAATTGTCAAATTTTCATAAATAAAGAGAGTAATTTACAATCTTTAGCATATAAAAATCAGTTTATTTTATATGAGACCGTCTCAACATAATATAACCTACGAAACACAGACACGGCTGGCGTGTGACGTGTCGCGTGTCCGACACGTGTCGGACACGGACACGCGACGGACACGCGAAAATCCGTGTCCGACACGCCAAATGAAGTGTCCAATTTTTTAATATTTTTTCGGACACGTGGACATGGCAAGGACACGCGACGGACACGGCAAGGGACACGTGTCGTTTTAAAAAAAAAAAAAAATTGAAAAAACTGAAAAAAAAGAAATAAACCCCTCTGAGTTGACCTCTCAGTTCTCACTCTCAC
Organism: Amaranthus tricolor; assembly: GCF_026212465.1. NCBI lineage: Eukaryota > Viridiplantae > Streptophyta > Magnoliopsida > Caryophyllales > Amaranthaceae > Amaranthus > Amaranthus tricolor. The sequence goes on along the minus strand of NC_080050.1, from coordinate 8,592,162 downwards.
TTACTCTCATCTCAAATCTCACTTTGAGTTACTGGACTCACGCGGTCACGCCTCCACCACGCCTGCTCCTCTAAGCTCTAACCCTAAAAATTCTACGGCTGCTCCTCCACCGCGCCACCGCCACCGACGGCTTCACTGAGTGGTGCTGTGGTCTGCTCCTCAAACACTCGACGGCTGCTGTGGACTGTGATGGATATTTGATTTCAATTTGATTACTGTATTGGTAACCATGGTTGAGAAAATATATTCGATCTGAAAGTACCGAAACGGAAAGAATGAAGTTCGAGAAATGGTTGAATAGAGAAAGAGCGAAATACCCTGCAGAAGACTGAAGATATGACTAACCTTTGAACCCTTTTAATAGCCGTGATTTGCTTTCTTTGATTCTTCATCAACTAGTTTATTTTATACTGTCCCACTAAATTTATTTTTTTGGCATTTTAGAGCGAGAGAAATGTATTGATAAAAAATTGAAAAAAAAAACAACGATTGTTATATTTATTTACCTATTTATTTGGTTTTCTTTGATTTGGTTTGTATGACTATTTTTAAATACTCCTGTTGTTTATTTGGTACTTATTTGAATGTTATGTGAGTTTTATAATTTTAAAGTGTTTATTTACAAATATCAAATGAAAGATTGTAAAATTATCTTTAATATGATATATTTATTATATTAGCATTTACGTGTCCCCGTGTCCGCCATTTTTAAGTTGGCGTTTTCCCGTACCCGTGTCGTGTCCGTGTCCGTGTCCGTGTCCGTTTTAGTGCAACCTAGAATATAACTCATATAGTAAATTGGAAGAGTGGAGGGAAGCCTTGGATAGTAAAGGGTTACGCATAAGTCGTATAAAGACAGAATACTTGCATGCAATTTCAGTAGAACAGAATCGATAGAGGAGCCAGAGGTGACCATAGGGGGAGAAATTGTTGCATATACGTCTAAGTTTAAATATTTGGGATCGGTGATTCAGAGTAATGGGGAGACTAATGGAGACGTTACTAATCATATACAAGCAGGTTGGCTTAAATGGCGAGCAGCAACCGGGGTGCTTTGTGATAAAAGTTACCGGGGAGATTAAAAGGTAAATTTTACAGCGTTGTAATTAGGTCGGCGTTGTTGGATGGAAGTAACAGAAATGCGTATACTGAGGTGGATGTATGGTAATACTATGATGGATAGGATAAGAAATCAGGAGTTCAGGGAGAAGTTAGGGGTTGCACCTCTCTTCGCAAAGATGCGGGAGAACAGGTTGAGATGGTTTAGGCATGTGTAGAAAAAGATACATGACACCCCAGTAAGAAAGATTGAATGCATCATTGTCGAGGGCAAGAGAAGTCGAGGAAGACCTAGAAGAACGTGGGAGGAACAGATTAAAAGTGACATGCATGAACTTCACCTCTCCAAGGACCTGACTAGGGATAGGGGCAGTTGGCGGTGCCTTATCCACGTCTTACATTACTAAAACCATCTGTTTTACCCATCGTTTGTTATTGTTCATTGTATTTATTTATCGATCTTTACCTCCTTCTTTACTTTTATCTTTATTTTTAGTTATTTGTACGTATTCTATTTATTCTTTTTGTAAGTTGCAGGTTTCTCTCTCTTTGAATACCTTTATCGAGATGAGGGACTCTTTGACCGCACTCTCCTCTATGAGTATGAGCTGCCGTCGTTCTTCCCTTCTCAGACCCTGATCATAGTTTTCTATGAGCAGGATACATTGGTTATGAAATATGATGATGAATTAATTAAATTGATTGTTTTAAAATTACGAGTGATCATTTTAATGCACTGAATATACATTGATCTTTACCATAAGACCATCTCACTTAATAGTTTGTGCATCAATCAATTATTAATACTTGACCGTTTTTAAAAAAAATTTCGTATTAAAATATTTTTTATAAGGAAAGAAACTTAAATATTATATATGATTTTTATGATTATACATGGGTTATACATGCTTTTATAATTGTTTAAGAAATGTTTTTCAAGATGTTGAGATTTGAAATACGCTTTCAAAATTATCAAATTTTTTTAAATAAAGAGAGTAATTTACAATCTTTAGCACTGAATACAAATAACTTTTATATGAGCTATATTAAATTCAAAGAGGCATATATTTGTTAATAAGGATAAAAATAGGCAAAAAGAAACTATTCTCTTCGTTGCTTAAAGAAGTTCTTATTTGTCATTTTGGTGTGTTTTCTTTGTTGATCTCATAAAAAATCTTTTCATTTATGTCAAAAATTTTGGATAAAAATAACTTTGTTCATATTCACTTTAATATTTTTATAATGCTTATGAACTCCACATATCTTCCACTAACTTTATAAAACTTTTTTTTATTAGTTGTGGTCCCATTTTTTTCCACTAATTTTCTTTTAATATATTTTTAGTGCTTATGGTCCTTACTTTTCTCCAATCAAATTTATTATTTAATTAAATAATATATTCACTATCTAAAATATTCTATTTTTCTTAATTTCTGTGAACATTTCTTTTGAGATCTTTATTAGGAAACGAAGGGAGTACTATATAAAAATAAGGATAATATTAGGAGAGAAAACAGAGTTGAAAATGCGTGAATAAAATTGGTGGGGAAAATTAAATTTACAAAAACTCCTTTGCCTTTATCTATTTTGTTTTCATACTTTTTTTCTAAATTAAGCAATGAATCACTTTTATTCATAAACTCTTTCTCATTTTTATCTATTCTAAAAATCTTCCATACCCATTTTTTGACTTATTTTTTTATTATATTTTACCAAAAACTAAAAAAATTCTTCACATGTCTGTCTAAAATACCACCATTTAATTTAAAAATTTCTTATATATTTGAATTAAATTCTACTATTTCATGTGGACGATAGAAATATTATATATTTATATTATTATAGCAAAAATAAATTTAATAAAACAAGGAGAGTATTATCTTCATTTCTTTGGCTCCAAGTATTGATTTGATTAAGAAAAAACTAGGTATTTACCTGTGCTATGCACGGGTTTCAAAAGATTTTTTTATAACAAATCTATAATATGTTTTTAACCAATCTTGCTAAATTACAAAAAAAGGGTTTAACCGTTTAAGTTATGAACGGGATTAAACAATAACGACACATGTATGTATATCACTATATAACTAACGATACATATTCAAATTTAAAATATTATTTTGTAAAATTTTATTATTCCATAAAAGTCATATATTTATTATTTAATTATTGTACTAGTAATTTTACACAATGGTTGTACGTGTATATTGAACTTAATGTAAAAATGATAACAAAATGCACCTACACGAAAGATACAAAAATGATTTGTCTTATTTGAATTTTTGAAATTATTTACTAATCACTTTTAATTTATATTTTACTCTTAATTTAGATGTCAAAATATATTTAAGTAAGATTTTATCTGATTTGTCTCAATGTAAAATTTATTAATATTAATTTTTATAATTTTTAATTATGTGCAATTAGAAATATTTAGGATCGAATTTTATAAGTATATTGAATAGAGTATAATAATTTAATATTAATAATTTTTGCACTGAGACGAAGCAAACAAATCCAACCTTACTATGTTTTAACTTATAGATAAAAAAATAATTATAATTAAGGATGATTAACAAATAGTGCAATATTTCTAATGTTACACATAATTTAGAAGTAAGAAATTATATGTTCAGTGTTTTCTTGGTTGCTAGCTATTTCTATCGGACAACGTCCTTGCCTAGACAAACAAAGATTTTGATATTTTGATATTTATTCTCTTCGTTACTATTTGATATTCTCATGATGAGAATCATAAACAATAAAAAATATTAAAATAAAATTAGTGAAAAATTCACAAGTAAATAATAATAATGTAAAAATAGAAGGAATAAATTTTAATATTGTACCTTATAAACTATTAATTTAAGCCTAATTTGATAATTGAGTTGATTCATCTTCCTAATTATCATGGCACTGAATCGCTATCTGTAGTGTTAGTTACCTAATTAGTAAAAACGTGCATACTATATAATCAAAAGTGTACAATGACCTATAATTCATAAATAAAGATTTAGAGAATTGATATTACATGTGGAAATTCGGTGACCAAGTAAAATGTACTTTATATTCTTGTTTCTTCACTTTTGAATTATTATTATTATAGACAAAGAAATGATTTAAAAGTAAAGTATTCAATAATCAAGATGGTGTTTTCAGATCCTTTTTACTGTAAACAACTTTTAATGAGGAAGTATTATCATTATGGAGGAATTTATGCTTATCCTTAAAAGAAGTTCTTCATATTCTTTTGGTGTACACTAAATATGTTAGTAAATTTTGCTTTCAATTAAAGAAAATTATTAATCTGTTACGATTTGGTTTATGATCAATTGATAGTAATTAATTAAACCCTCAATTGTATACCCAAAAAAGAGAAATACTCCTTGCATAGAAATATATGCTTTATTAGGTTGGAATATAAATAAAGTAGTATATAGGACGGAAAAATTATATTTAGAAATGATTTTGATATGATTACACATAGTATAAAAGTTCCTGAATTATAATATGTATAAGATTACAATGTGAATTTTTTTAGGAGAAATTAACTATAAAAGTCTATCAGCAATTTATATATTAAAAAAACGGAAAAGAAAAAAAAAAACTTTAAAGTTATTCCAAATTTTGCATCAACTGACGTATCACCAGAAAGACATTATTATAAAGCCAATGATCTCATCATAATTGTGTTGTCTTCGTCCATTGAGCTTATCAAATTCATTAACATTAGTGCTATTCTGATTCTTTACTTTAGAAAAAGTATTAAGTTTAATGAATTTAATTAATATTAATTGACCCCACCATTTATTGTAAAATGGATTAAAATTTGTAATAAAGTTGAATTGATTAAAAATTCTAATATAAAATTATCTATTTTAGTCAATAGTCAACATGTGAAAGTCACTTAAGTATGCTTGCTGATCACATTAATTAAATAATGATTTTGTTTTGAATTTTATATTAATACCATTTTAGGAAATAAATAGATCCAAAATTGAATATTGTATGCATTTGAGCAAGTACTACGATTTACAGGATAAATTTTAAATTTGTTTCACACTTATATCTCTCTACTTACCTCAATCTATTTTATAATAAAAAAGGGTTAAACAAGTAAATCTCGATCACCCATTTTACTTATCAGCTACTCTCTTAAGAGACTGTTTTTTTAAGAGACGTCTCTCAAATTTAACTCATTAAAACTTAGGGGGTGTTTGGTATGGAAATATAAAATGTAATGGAAAGGAAAATGATAAAGAGGAGTAAGGGTAAGGGTATGGGTTGTAGTTATATGTTGTTTGGTATGAAAATATAAGGGAAACACTTAATTGATCATAGAAAGTGAATTTATTACTTGACATAAATGGGTGGTAACAAAGTAAGGGTATCCATTACCTTCAAGAAAGGGATTGAGTTAACCTAATATCATACCAAACAAATATGTGGAGTAATGGTAATTGAATCCCTTACTTAGTATTAAAAAGTTCATACCAAACACCCCCTTAATGTTTTCATTATTCATAATGCCTATTACCGTATCCTTAGTGCCTACTCATAATATCTTAATACTTATTTACAATATTTCAAAAAATATATAATAAGTCGGCCCAATTAAAAATGATCTCTCACAAGAATTTGTATTCACTTATTTCTTACTTATAAGACTTATAAGGTCGAAAATCGAATTTTATCTTAATCATGTTAAAATATGTGTCATGTCTCCATGAAAATTTTTAATTCAATTCTCTTTGTACCCTCTCATACTTTTTCGTTATCCTACTTTGCCTTGTACCCCAAAAGAGGCAAACAAGGTAAAATCTGATTAGTAGAGTATAATTCTTTTAATAAATAATTATATTGTATTTGTATAAAAGAAAGGAACACACTACTTATTAAGAAATAAAAATATAGTATATTTTATAGTAAATTAGGTGAAAAAATATAATCAATATTATGGGGTCAAAGGACCCGTAATCTGATGGATCAAGTCAACGAGCCAAAAATCCAAAAAGGTTGATTAGAGTCTCTAAAGACCCACTTCCTAAGGTGAAGTTACCAAAACATTTCTTGAAGACCCAAATTAGGTCATTTATTGCATTTTAAATACCCTTATTTATTACCAAAAATAGGTAAATTTTTCAACCATAATCCTCTCAATCACTGTAGCATTCAATACTCGTTTCACATTCTAACCATTGACTTAAGCGTAGGAAGAGCTTTCCGAATAACAACCCCAAACAAATAACTCTATTCGTTTTACGGGTTACTAGCGAATCCATTTACTTACAATCAGATCACAAGGAGCAAAATACACTCACTTAAAACCTTCCCCTTCCGTATCAAGTTGTATACTAATTTCTTAGCAGAAACAATCATAAATAATAAAATCACAAATTAAATACAAGTATATAGAAAATATTAACATCAATTTTATATTTCATGATTCATCATTTCATTAAATGGCTAGGATTCATGACCAACCACTAAATCCCCACATGTATGCTTTGGTTAATATGGAAGTAAATGTTTGTTTAATGTTGATTTTGACAAGTTATTGGACATTCCAAGAAATTGCCATTATGATTTATGATTTGTTTCTTCTTATTGAAAATGAAACATATCTCTAGTAAAACTCTCACATCAAAAATTCTCACATTAAAAATTTAATTGTTGAATCACCGATGGACACACAAGGAGTTGTATTTTAGACGATGTTTTCATCACATTCTTGCTCTTTGGCTCATGTATTTTTCACTTTTAAAATAATATTCACTTATAATATATTTCATTCATTAACTTAATAACCAGATTTGATTTGAGATATTATACCGAAAGTTTGTTCAAACGTCCGAATGGACACCTTTAACTATAATCAAGTAAGTCAATTTTTGTTGGTGTATCTCTAAATGAATTCATTTTCATCATTATCATCATCGTACCTAGTGTATCCCGCTCATAAGAAATTAACTATGATCGGGATCTGAGAGGAAAAGGAGGCGGCAAATCATTCTCAAAAAGGAGGATGGGGCCAAAAAGTCTTTTAGTTTAAGAAAGATCCTCAAAAATATTTCAGTGTGTCTCTAAGAGCACTCTCAATGATAACTAAAAAAAAATTTCCTCACCAATTTTCTCTACACTTTTCCTTTCTATCATGTCAAATTTTATGTGGAAATATTTTGCTAATCTAATTATCTCATCAATGAGAAAACAAAAAAAAAAAAAAAATTCTCATTACTTTCTCCTTCCTACTTTTTTTACTTTACCCATTCTTTTTACTCTCTTAGTTTTTATTTTAAAATTTATTTTGAATGGTGAGGTCTTTGTAAGAAAATCCCAAAAATTCTCACTCACTTAGAGTTTTTTTTAAAACATTGGCATGTTTTTTTTGTGGGTTTTTACTAATGAGAATAAAAACCTAACATAAGAATCTCTATTCAACGAGAATTTCCACACCAATAAAAGTGGTCTAATCGAATTCAATACAATAAAAAAATTACTAATTTAAATCTCAATCATCTTCTTAAATAAAAATAATATAATAAAATATAAAAAAAATTGGACCATAGAGATTGATTAATCAATGAACCAATTTCAAATGATATGTGTTGTGTTGTGTAGAACAAATACAATGGGGGGCTATATAGATTGATGAGATTTTCTCTTTTAAAAACTTTCTTCCATAACTTCAACTTTAGTTTAGTGGTTGAGGACAATACTACTTTAAAGGGACACCTTTTTTTCAATGACATCCTCCCACTTTCCTAGCATGAGCTTACTAGCTACTACTACTTCATTAATAATTAATATAGTTGGAGAATTTTAAAAGCATCTACAATTCATTTCATGTGACCACCACAATAAAAATAAAAGTAGTCATTTCATCCATCTTTTAATAGTCATCATATATAATGACTAGATCTTGATATCCTTAGATGGAAAAATATTAGCCTCAACACTTAAAATAATTGCCAAAATCAATACGATGCTAAGAACTTTGATAAATGATAACAATATCAATGAACTAAACAAATGTTTGATAATGTTAAACTTGCAAAGAGACACAAAGATTTAAGGAGGTTTACCCAATGATGACTATGTCCTCCGTCGTGTGTAGTTTCTTGTTTATATTATATCAATGGAGTATAAAATACTCTTACAAATGAAGTATTACAACTGAGTAAGAGATAAAATCAAAAGGCTATGTGTTTGGCTTAGGGGTTGTATTTAATGATATGTTTTATGTGTCTATGAGAGCTCTCTATTTATAGGATAGATCACATTAAGTAACATCAAGTACATTAAAGTTATGAATAATTGATAATGAAACAGCCCCAAGTACTTGAAGAGTCAAAAACAACATCCTAGGAGCATCAGAGACTTCGTTCGACCAAAACAGGGGTTCGTTCAATCGAGCGGGCTACAGAAAGTTTCTGATTGCATTTTGTCTGCTCGCTCGACCTTCTTTGGAGCTCGCTCGGTCGAGCAGCAATTCAAAGAGCTTCTAACAGTATTGCTCGACTTGCATAGTAGAGCATCTTGAATTAAACCTTTCCACTTCTTCATCAAGTCCCATAACTCTCATGATTAACTCACACTTCATTACCTCATCAATCTCTATTTTTAATCACCATCATAAACCACAATCATCAACATTCAACTTAATACATCCACATTAACACATTCATTGGATTTTATCCCAAGAGTCACACATAAATACACACATTAATTGTGCAATCAAGTCACACCATTCATGACATCATTTATAACAAGACTGGTGGCTCCATCCTCATGATATTGCAACAATATGTAATAACATAATTGTAATAAAAGGTCCAATTAAATTATACGAGTGAGATTAAAAGTGATAGAAAATGAGAAAATATATTTTATAGTAATTAGTGGGGACACTATATAAATAAAATTTTTGCATGTAAAGTAAAAAGAATGGACGAAAATAGAAATTATTACAATCTGATCTTAGCAACAGAAGTACTTAGGAGTAATGACTGGTGATCATGATATCCTTAGAAATTAGAACGAAGAATATCAGCCTCAAGAGTGGCTTCTTCTTCGGTCCTCAAGATATTACAACAATATGCGAGGACACAATTGTAAAGAATAAAATAGGTTTATTATTTTGTAGGTGAGATTAAAATTAATAGAAAATAAAAAAAGATGTGTAGATAAGAATTAAAGTAAATAGTGGGCAAGCTATCTAAAATAAAAATCTTATGCAAATTAAAAGGATGAACGAAATAGAAGTTGTTTCAATCTCTTAGGAGTTAGGAATAAGAACAGAGGTAATACTTAGGAGTAATAAATTACCATCAATTTATATGGAGGTGATTTTAAACACGTGTAATATATTTTATTATATGTAATTTTTATATTAAGAGTTTATAAATATTTTTTTACATTAAATAATATTAGTTTGATAATTATATTATTTAGTTCTTAGTTAAAAAAATGTAAAAAAGAAAATAAATCTCAAAAATAATAACAATCTATTTTGTATGAGCTAGACCATCTCACCATGAGAGGGTCCATACAAAAAGTCCATTAGTAAAAAAACATAAAAAAAAATTAGAACTGAATTCCCAGTTATACAGAAAGCAATTTTTAAAATTTAGTTTGAATTAACTCAATTGAAGTAATCTCACAATGAGACCACTTCAATAGAGAATTAGTGAAATAAAATTGTTTAAAATTCACCGGTGATTTAAACTCTATACATCAAATCTTATATAAGATTGAATGATGGTATAAGACATGTAGAATTTACTATAGAGATTGAGACATTTAATTAAGAGTTGATTTAGAAATTCACTTGGCAATTGCTCTTGGTGACTAACACCTTATTGACATGTCTAATGTCACATGTGGAATAATGAGTATAATTAGTTAGTATGTACAAATAACTATGAATAGCGATTGTATGGGATTGAGTGGGTAGATACCCTAATTTTGATCATCCTAAAGCTATCTTGTACTTCAATTTTATTGACTAGTTAGCATCATGGTTTGTTTTGGCTTGGACAAAAATAGTACAATTTGGTCTAATATGCTTTTTTTTTTTTTTTTTTAAGTTTACTTACTTGACAAGCTTGTAGTATACAATCAATAAAAACTAACTTGATTGGAAATGTTTACCTAATTTGAGTTTGCACTATGCAAATTTAAAAATACAAAGGGAGTAAAAGACAACAGTAATGAGGTTTGATCCTTCTGAATTCTCATTTTTTTCGCAAATTTCATTTTTATGCATTAACAATGCCTTTTGGAGAGTTAGTATTTGACATGAATGAAAAATTGTGAACAAAATTTCTTTTTATCAAATTTTCATTACAATGAGATTTACTCTACAAATACTACAAAAAGAACTCTTATGTCGACTACATAAAATATTCAACAATCAGTGGGTATAAGTCTATGCCCACTAATTTCTAACTATTTTAAGCTCAGAATAATGTAATTACTATTTCAATTTAGTAGGAAATTAAGTTTATGACTAACATTGAACAGTCAGAAAATTAATCGTAATTTCTGACTAACAGGTTGGTCAAAAATCAGTAGAAAACTTCCAACTATTTATTAGTTAGAAAATTGTCAAAAAACCTTTTTTCTGGATTTCATCTCAAAAAGACATAAAAAAAGTTCTAAACAAATTTCCGATTATGTTATTATTATTATTATTATTATAAGAAGTAGTAGAAGTATATTATTAATCGTATTAATAAAATATCATTATTCGTATTAGTGTTGTTTTAGTCTTGAAGTGATCACGTATTATAGTTTTAAAGTGATCACTTATAAACCTTAAAATGATCATTTACAATATTATAATGATTACTTAGAGCAATGTGCTAATTATATGGGTTTTTCTATCTTCTCATGAGACGATTTCATACAAGACGAGATAATTTTTTTAATACACTTTTACACATTTGACTTACATTTTTATCTTATTGAGACATTTGTCTAACGTTTTTATTTAAGACAGAGGGAGTAATTAATTATAAGAGTACAAAAATATATGAAAACCGTGCATGTGAAGATCAAACAATCAGAAAATTGAGAATTTTCTTGACTTCATTGATAAGAGGTTATAAGTACAAGCTATTCAACTTCACTAGTAAACTCCTACTACTACCTAGTCAGCTTGATCGTTACCTATTACCTAATTCTCAATTTTAAACCAAAAATAAGATTTAGTATTTTTTTTTTTTAAGTAAACGAGTAATCCACTAATTTTGAAAATTGGTCGTAAAATTTAGGTTACTTTAGAAAATGTACACATAAATTATAATCTTGTATTAGAGCGAGCTTGGAGAGTATTTTTAGTTACTCAAATACGAGCAAGTATTTCTTCTATTTCTATATGCTCTTTAAATAGTTCAGAGTTTTTTTTAGTGTAATATAGAAAATTTAATGATACGAAAGTGACCGAGTAAATATTCATCAACATTAGATGTCTACTCGAGTGTATGTTGTGTCCGAATAACATACCTTTTGTGATATATTTTCAATGTTCTAGAGTATATTAGTCTTACTGTTCTTTTTAGTCTATGTTGAATTTGTTATAGTTTTAGTTTTGATCATAACTCACTTTTTTTATTTTTATATATTTAACTTATGTTTTTTTATCTCATCTATATATATTTTTTCACTTTTATATAAAATATATTCACTCATTTCAGCCATTTTGTCTCATTTACTTTTGAGACAGTGACTAAGGAGTAGGGTATAATAAGTTAAATTAACTAGTGAGACATGATAAAATAAGAGTGAGAATATAGAGAGTAAAAATAATGAGATCGTATCTAAAATGAAACATTTTTATTAGGATATATTAAAATAATAAATGAGGCCAATTGAAAGAAACAAAGGTACTTTTTATCATTTTTTGATTTTTACTTCAATTTTTTTTGAGTTATTTATTTGGGATAGAGGAAGTAACTATCAACTTAATTTGGCTTAGGTGGGATGAAAAATAAAAGTTGGAGCTTTTGTGGTGTTTGGACCAGTATTTTTTTTTTCTATTCAATTTGCTTTTTATCTTTTTAGTTTCTCCCAATAAATTTGGTTTATTTTTATTTTAAAATATGATCTATTATTTTTACTCTTTTGGTCTATTTGATAGTGAATGTTAAATGGTGAGAATAATAATAGTTCATGAGTGTAATTATTGTAGGAAATTTCCTTAACAAAATATATGTTTCACTTTAATTATTTTATTTTATTCACATATTTCATTCACATATTTTACCGTATTAGGTGGTAATAAAATATTATACACAAAAATATTTTTTTTAAACATTAAAATTTCTCATAGAAATAATATGATACATATATAATAAAAATTACACAAAAGTTTTAAAACTAACAACCAAACATATGTTCACTCTTATTTTTTAGTACACAAAGGCCCAATGTCTTAAACCAACTTTCTACTCCATACTAGTAGTTGGAATCGACAAAAGGCATCAAAATGATAGTATTCCACTATTGTATTAGGGCCTTTTTGAATTATCACGAGGAGAATCCACTGATATCTAAGTTAGTGTACTGCCACACTGCCATGGATCTAATCCCTACTTATATTAAACACAGAATATAATGTATGGGTAGTATACAAAACATGCTCACTTTATAGTAAGATCGAGATTGGAATGAAATTTAGAATGGCTAACTTCATGATATGAATCATTTGAAAAATAGCTTGTGGGGTGTTTGACAATAGGCTGTTGACTGTTGGCTTGTTTGACCAACTGAAAATATTGGTTGTTTTTGTTGACTTTTAAATTAGCTGAAAAAGCTAGTTGTTTGTGAAAATGTTTGGTGAATTTAAGTATTTGTTGTTGGCTATTTATTAGGAAAAAAGTGGGTTAACAAGCCAAAAGTCAACCACAAAAGCTAGCTAGAGTAGCTTTTTCATTTCGGCTTAAAAACCAGCTTTTTAGCTACTTTAAAAGTCATATCAAACACTTTTTTTGGCTGTTTGACCAACTAACAAGACAAAAGCCAAAAGTCAACAAAAAAGCTAAGAACCAAACACCCCCAGTGTCTTGAGAGACCGTCCCTAAGAAAGACGGATTTCAAGCCCAACCCGTATTTTTAATGTCTACTTACATTATCTTTAATGCTTACTTATCGGATTCTTAATGTCTACTTTCAATATATTAAATGTCTACTTACATCATTCTTAATATCTACTTACAATATTTTAAAAAATATATAATGGGTCGGCCTAATTAGAAATTGTCTCTCACAAAAATTTACATTTGACAAATAAACCTATAAAAAATGTGGTTCACAAAATTATACCTGGAGCAATTCGGCATAAATCTCATTAATCATGGACATGAAACTCATTAATTATGAAATTTTTTAAGTTATATTTTTAAATATATTAATAAATATATTAATTAAGCCGGTTAAAATATTAATGTGTAACACCATATTATGTTTATAATGTGACCGATGTATGTTGTTGAAAGAATCAAGTTTCTTGGGCTTTTTATTGGTTGAGTGAGCTACATAAAGAATTTGATGGTATTTCAAAGGAAAGGATAATCTGACTGAATGGGTGGTTTTTAAATTATATTTAAACTTCAATCAGAGAAATAATGCTATCATGAAGACAACTCTATTAATTTTATATGTTATTTTACAATTTAGAAATAATTTAATATTTCAGCTTGTGTATTTGCATAGAACAATTTAAAGTCACATATATTCGTGGTATTAGGTATACTGATGGAAAAAAACACGTGGTGGCATATGTGTGCGGAAAACGATTATAAGAGCATGTACAATGGTACATCCTCTTAAATATTTATCTTTCTTTCTTCATTTAACACATTATCATCTCTTTCATCCTCATCATGTTTTACCATTTTCATCGTTTTCCCTTTAAATTTTTCCCAATATTAATGTATCCTCTTATATCCTCTTATTTTTTCTCTTTTCTACTTTATATATATCCCACCATACAAATTTTAATATTTTCATATTTTTTAATTTATTATATTAATTTTTTAATATTGATTGGTGATGTTAATTAATCTGTGGGTTCTCAATTATAAAATATATCGATAATTAATTGATTACTAATTATAAACAATAAATAAAAATTTGACACTATCAATAATAAAATGTAATGATAATTAATAATAAATTAAGACATTAAAATATATTATCAAACAAGATATAAAAAATTGACAAAAACATTAAAATTTTCAAACGAAATTAGGAAACATGCCATGAAATTGAATTACGTAGAGATTTTAAAATACGGATTAGTGAGAATACGAGCTTCTGAACTTTTTGTTGCATCCTCCTTATGCTTTCTTCTTTCTTCACCTCGTTCATTTATCACGTTAAGCATGCGCTCTCCTAAATCTATCCTATGGGTTGAGAATTCTAGAAAAGAAGAATTGAAAGATTCAAGGTTTACAGATGACATTAAAGAGGTAGCAGCTTCTTTACCCTTGCGCTTTGTCTTCTTTATCCCATCAGGTCTAGTTGGTGTAGCACCCATCCTTTCCTCGTATGGTATATCAGGGCATGAATTTTTGTTACTTCCTTCACTTTCAGAAGGGAGTTGAAATATTTCAGGGTTCCATTTAGGAAATGTTCTCATAATTTCAAAACAATGCATCAATTGGAATGGCTTATTTTTATTTGCTTTTTGAAAAGCTGCATATGCACGATTTTCAACATTCAAAGTTGAGTCGCCACTCTTTTTATGGCATAGCTTATACCCATAAATATCCATCCATCTCAAAACCGTAGAGTTGATCTGATCCCAACGTAGTTGCATTGACTTTTGGGACCTTTCACGTATTTCATTGGGGTTTTCTTGCCGTGCTAACTCGTAATATTTAAGTATATCATTCCATAAGCCAACCTTTCTAGTGTTAGTGTTTCCTTCTATATCTCCTCCCACATTAATGTACCTCGAAACAATTGCTTTATCTTCAGGTATGCTTCAACTCGCCTGATCACCAGTCATTCGGGCAGTAGTTGTCTCTTTAGCCGTGGTAAAGACTTGTTGAGGAACCACTTCAACATCTTCCTCATGTATTTCTTCGAGATGTCTTGTTTCCCTCATTCCCGAAGTCGGAGTACCATTATAAGAATCCTCCCCCTTGGAGATTGCTCCATTTGTTGAGTTAAATGATCAAAAACGGGGAACAATGAAGGATATTGTTTAAAGAATGTTTAAGCAGAGTAAAAAGTGGAACATTTTGATTTAGAGGGGTGTAACTTTGACTAACTGGTCTCGGTTGATGTCCAAACCACTGTAAAACAACTTGAAATTGAGGATTATTGAGGATATTTGGATCAAAAGGGCCAACATTTGAGTTATTTTGAGAGGTTGGATAACTAGAAAAATTAAAATTTCCATAATTTGAGTTATTTGGATTCATAATTATTATTATTATAATAATATAAAAAATTAATATGAGAAAGTAATCTCTAATATGAGATAATTATACTGATTGTATCTAGTGAAAGAAAATGACAAAATTTAATGTGAATGTAAAATATACAAATTTGGGTTCATTTTATAGAGAAAAAAAAATCTGAACTATTGATAATTTTTTTTTGATTTGCAAATTTTTTTATTTTGTCATATGAGTAGTTTTTCTTGGTAAAACATACACCAAAAACTAAAGCCAATAAATACATGACACATGTCAATATATGATTTGGTAAAAAAAGAAAAATTTAAAAAAATAAAAATAAAATCCTAGCCGTGTGAACGTGTCTTCGGAAACAAAAAAATAATCTAAAATCTCTTCTCTTTGTAGAGAGGATGCATTGTTATCCTCATTTTTAAAGGACTTGAGCACATTCTGAGGAGAATTTAAGAGGTTATAAGAGGACATAAAAGGAAAAAAAAAAGGCCATTGTACATGCTCTAAGGATGTAATAGCATGAATTGTGATGATGCGGTGCAAATTTTGGATATATAATTGTAGGAAAGTAGAATATTATATTTAATATTTTATATTATTGTGATTTAGTTTTCCTAAATTTAATATTCTCTATATTTCGTTTCCTTAATTTAGTTCTAATTTCTTTTATAAATAGAGGTAATACCTCTTATTATTATTCAATACAAACTAAGTATTCAAAACCCCAAACACTAATCTCTACTTTTATTATTTCCGCATTTTAATTTACCTACATGGTATCAGCACCGTAAGGTATTCCTGGATGGAAAAACTCTATCGGTATTTTATCATTTATCATAATCGACCAAAATCGCATCCAAACGAAAACCAAAACCAATCAAACCAAACCAAAACAAACAAAACCATGATATCCATGGCACAAATGAAACCAATGTTCCAACTTTTTCAAACAATGACCCAAAAACTTGAACAACCAATCCAAATTGAAAAACTAAACTACCAAAATTACACCACGTGGTGTAAACAAATGAAAACAGAAATCGATGATCGGAGAAGGCTCAACTATATCATCGTCATCCCTTCATCTACCAGAATTCCACAACCGAGACCTTGTAAAATATTTTCTTAACTACACTACCGCCGCTTGAGATTTATAGACAAGAATCCACTTCATTCTTGACCCGTTTAGCTACCTCCCGTTGATGAGACCATTCAACGTGAGGTTGCAAGGGGGAGAAATATTGTAGAAAAGACATCATCGGATTTTAATCCCTCAGAAAATCAAAACCCAGATTTAAAAACAAACCTAGAAAACTCATATTCAAAATCAAACTCAGGTGATAATGGCCATCGCCGGAATTTAGAAAACAATGGTAAAAGAAAAAGAAAAATCTAATGTTAGAAGAAGATGAGGAAAAGCAAGCAACAACCTCCATGAATGGTAAAAGAGAAAGAAAAAAAAATTGATGTTAGAAAGAGATGAGGAAAAGCAAATAAAAGTTATGGAGAGAGAAATGGAGTTGGGAATAATTGGGACAAGTAAGAAATTTCAATTTTGAAAGTCCAAATTGATGTGAAGGAAGTCTAAATTTTTGATCCAAATAATAAAATAAATCAACTCATTTTGTTTCTTGACCTTTTATCTAAACCCGAAAAATAGAAAACCAATTATGGAGAATTTTCCAAAGAGATTATCAAAAATTCAAAATGTTCTTTATAAAATCAAAAGATTAACTAGCAGACCTTTTTGTTAAAGGCAATTGGCTCAAAAGCGTTGAAAAATATTTTTGGCAAGTTCGGTCTCGGTAATCCCAAGACCAAACTTGCGAGGGAATGTAGGAAAGTAGAATATTATATTTAATATTTTATATTATTGTGATTTAGTTTCCTTAAATTTCATGTAATATTTTGTTTCCTTAATTGAGTTCTAATCTCTTGTATAAATAGAAATAACTAGATAGATTCCCGTGCCAAGCACGGTTTATGAATCATTTGAATACAAAATTAGTAATCTTATATGTGTAATTAAGTTATTATATGACTCTTAATATCTTAAGTATATTTAAACTACAAATTGATTTGTTTTAAAAACTGTAAAGGTATTACTATTAAATTGAGATTCATATTATTAATATATTATTATATAAAACATAATCATAAAATTATGCACTAAAGTATAGTGTTTTTTAAATTTGACTTTTCACCATTTTTTAAGTGATCAAACGGGACCACATGTGAAAGAAAAAAAATATAGTGTTTTTTAAATTTTTATAGGGGTAAAGTGGAGTTCGTGTGTATAAAGGTGTAAAAAAGCTAAGTTTAGTTGGGGTAAATTAGTAAAGGTAACATACCCAAAATAGAAATGAGACATTTAGGGTGATTTGACTAAATAAGGAAATGAAACACTTATGATGAATAGGAATGAGTACAGTTTATAAGTAATTACATAAAATAGTAGAAAATTTCTACACATAAAAAATAATATAAAAATAATTTAAATATTCAATGTCTTTGTAAAACCTTAAAATATATTTTAAGACTAAAGAACATATTTTTTTACTATAATAATTAACATATAACTTAATTTAAGTAGTTATGTATTATAAACTTGTCAAATATAGGTGATAAAATTATCATTTAAAATTTATTTCACCGATATCTTATCCTAATTATTAATAATTATTTCTTAAATAATTAATGTTTAATCTATTTAATTTATGCAGTTTTTTAATATACCTATGTAAGTAATATACAGGATTATCTATGAAAAACTTTTAAAAATTATTTTCTTTTCTTAAGTTATTACAAATTTAATTTAATGAAAATTAATAATTTACATAAATAATTAATATATTATTCGACAATGATCCATTGTAATTAAAAGATAGTACATATTTTAGATGATTGTATGTGACAAAAAGTTATTAGTAAACAAAGTAAAGTTTTAAAATCTTTTGTAATTAATCAAATTAATAAATCTAATCAGAAAGATATTACATGATATGCTAAAAAATATTTTCCTAATAAGAAAATGAAAAGAGCGAGAAAATTTTTATTATAAAGTCCATATGTGTCCTAATCGTCTCTTCAGTAGAATATTGTATCATTTTTAACATACTTACCAAATTAAAAATTTTGATTAACATTTTAGTCACATTATTCTACAGATTTCACAATATTATTCAAAAATTTACACTGATCTATAAATTTAGGAACAATATTATTCTACACCTATTAAACAAATTTGGAAAATAATTTTGTTATATTCAAAATATTATTTTCTTTTATTTTGGAAATAATATTGGAAATCATATTGAAAAATGTTACTGATTAACATTTCGTCATAATTAAGTTTAGAAATAATACAGGAAAACCATATTGGAAAAAAATAAAGCTATCTAATTCTTATTCTGCACCTTAAATAAATTCTAGTATTTTAGGAAATGATTTTCAGTAAATAATAAGCTGTCACGTCAACATAATTGAGCGGAAAAATATTGAATGAGAGTCTGACATGTGTCAGTCTCGTTTCTTCATTAGTAGTCTTTATAGATTATAGATAGATTATAGATTATAGATTGTATCATTTTTAACATACTTACCAAATTAATGATATTGATTAACATTTTAGTCATATTATTCTACAGATTTCACAATATTATTCAAAACTTTACACTGGTCTATAAATGTAGGAACAATATTATTCTACACCTATTAAACAAATTTGGAAAATAATTTTGTTATATTAAAATATTATTTTCTTTTATTTTGAAAATAATATTGGAAATCATATTGAAAAATGATACTGATTAACATTTTAGTCACATTTAAGTTTGGAAATAATATAGGAATCATATTGGAAAAAAATAACGTCAACATAATTGAGCGGGAAAATATTGAATGAGAGTCTTACATGTGTCAGTCTTGTTTCTTCATTAGTAATCTTTATAGATACCTCTCATTATTATTCAATACAAACTAAGTATTCAAAACCTCAAACACTAATCTTTACTTTTATTATTTATGCATTATGATTTTCTAAACAAATACATTATAATGGAAGTGTTGAACTTATAGTTGCATTGTTGTTATTAAACTACTGTTAATATATATTGCATTGTTGTTATTAAACTACTGTTAATATATAATAATATTACCCTAACTATTATAATTGCACTATATGAGGTGTGTTTAGTGAATAAATAATTAACTTATTAGATGATTATTTCGTTTTATAATTAGAATTATGGGTAACTATAATTTTGATGGTATGTAATAATTAAAGTTTATTGATATTAATGAAATTTAAATAGAGAGATGTTATAAAAACTTTCTCCACAATGTAATAATTAAAGTTTATTGATGTTAATGAAATTAATAGAGAGATGTTATAAAAATTTTCTCCACAATTTAGGGAGATGTTGACTTTTAAGGATTGGATTTTGATGTCGCCACTTTATATATATTGAAATTTCAATATTGAGAATTAAAATTTTCTGAAGCTTATTGTAGAAAATATTTTTTTTAGAAATTTCTTTTTGTTCAATTTTTAAATGGTACCGTAGTTTCTCATTTGGGCTAAATAAAGATGGATTGTATCAGTAGTTTACCCAATAAAAGGTGGGTAAGGGCCTGTTCTTTTTTTATGATCTGATTGAATCAGATTTGAATTTATTAAGGTCTGATTTGATCTGGTTTGATTTGGTTTGATTCAGTCTGATCTGATTTGATCTGAATCATTCTGATCTGGTCTTATTTGGTTTCATAAAGTTGTTGTTATTATTATTATTATTATTATTATTATTATTATTATTATTATTATTATTATTATTATGAAAACAATTAATAAATATTAATATTATTTAATTAATTAATTAATCATAATGTCATAAACATTATTATAATTATTAAATAATCATTTATATATTATTATTATTATTATTATTATTATTATTATTATTATTATTATTTAATTCATTAAATAATTAATTAATAAATATTGTTAATTAATTAATTACTATAATAATATTATTACATTTTTGATATTATTAAAATTATTATTTAAATATTTATTTATTAATTATTTTATTAATTAAGTAATTAATTAATTAATATTGAAATTAATAATAATAATAGTAATAATAATAATAATAATAATAATAATAATAATAATAATAATAATAATAATAATAATAATAATAATAGTAATAATAATAATAATAATAATAATAATAATAATAATAATAATAATAATAATAATAATAATAATAATAATAGTAGTAGTAATAATAATTTTAATTATAATAATAATATAATTATAATAATAATATTAAAAAAATAAATAATAATAATAATAATAATAATAATAATAATAATAATCATGATTTAATCTCATATAATTAGTCTAATTTGATCTGAATTTTTTTGATCTAATCTAAATTAATCTGATTTAATCTAATCTGATCTGATCTGATTTTAATAAAAATCAGTAATAAATTAAAAAAATAAATTGAAAAAAACAGACTCTTATACTCAGAGTTAGAAAGTAAAAATAAATAAATGAATAAATAAATTAGTCCTTGTCGTCGTCACTTTTGTAATGGATACTCTAACCTTCGTTTCCCTCTTTCGTTCCCAACAACCAGCAAGGGCTGCTGTACCTCCACTGTTCGCGGCCAACAAGCAGCCAGGGCTGCTGTCCCTCCGCCTAGAATAGCCACCACACGCCACCACTACTTTTTCTCTTCTCCATATTTTTTTGGTGAGCTACTCCTATTTCATCAACCTACTTTGCATTTCTTATTTGTCATTCCTTTGTATTGTGTTATTGATGTCGTGTTTCCTCTTGAATTTGAATAAACTATACTGATTTTGTTACAAGTAAGAATTAAAATGGTGATTCAAGCATGTTTTAAACTTTTAATTTAGGTTTTGAATTGAGAGTGAGAATAATGGTTAATTTTGCTTTCAAGATGTGTTTTATGGTATTAAAGTACATACACAACCTTGTTGATGAGGTTACTGAAGTCTAGATATTGTCGTTGTAGTTGTAAGTGTTGTTTGATGAATTGTTAATAGTTGTTAGGGTATTATTTATATAATTTTTCTTATGGGTAAGATTTGAAATTGTGAATTGAACATGGATGACCTAGCCCTTAGTGTTTATATTAGGGATGGAAAATAATGATAGTATGTATTACTTTTGTGTATATGGTGATGTTATGTTAACTGGACAGCTTTGTATAAGCTTTAGGTATGTGCTATTGTTGTTGGATGGTGGTAGTATCAGTTGTTGGTAATTGTTAGGATTGTTGGTTACAAAATGTGGTCGTTAATTGTCACTATTATCATGTAAATGGTGGTGGATGTTGTTAATTTTGGTGATTGTCATTGCATGTTAAGTGTGGTATGGACGTAGTTATTAGAGTTGAACATTGTTGTGTTAATGGTGATTGACATTGTTAATTTTGTCACTTTTTAAAAGTTGTATAGTAGCCAAAGTTATAAGTATTGTGAGTTGTCCAAAGAACTCATTACATTATCTTTATTCGATGTCACCTTAAACTTGAAGAAGGTAGCGAAATGAATTGTAGAGCAAAACTATCATGAGTATTATTATGGATATTAACTATAATACATGGCGTTATACGAACTTAAGCCTACTAATTAAGATTTTTAGTGATAATGTGAATTTGTTTGGTTTGTATCTTTTCCACTTAAACATACCTTGTTATAGAGTTGATGGCAAAATTTATGTTATTTTATGATTTGAACTGGTGTTATAGTTGATGCGCATGTATGTGTATGGCAAAATTGGTGTTATTTTATGATTAATTATATAGTTATGGATATGTGAAACTAATATCGGACAAACTTTATAGAAGTTATGGATTCCATGACCTTTAAGTTGAATCAACACAATAGTAATGGTTGAGAATGGGATGGATTTTCCTATGGGGAGAATTGAATTTTGTTGGATTGGATTATGTTTTGCTAAACGAGAATGATTCCCTTATTGTTGAATATTAGAACATATTTGGATACTGTAACTTGACTGGATTAGTATCCCAGTTGGTTTAGTTTTCGGAGGTATGGATCATTTATATATGGTCGTTGTACGGGGTATGATCATACTTTGCAATTAGGCGTCGACATGACCGTCACAGTCCTTAGCTGAGGAGTTACCATGTGTTGACCCCAATTAGTAGCCTCTAGTCACATATATATTTAAACTGATAAGCTCCATGAGTTCACACTTTGGCATTGATGTCAGATTGTCCAATAGCGCCTTTAGTCAAGCTGGTATCATGTGTGCCTTAGGATGGTGTAGTGAATCGAGAAAACAAAAAGATTGAAACTTATACCTTGATGACTGACACTGTGAGAAGTAGAGAACGATAATAAAGAGTTTGAGAGTAGTCCTTCAAGAATGTTATAGGTTTATCTCTTTACCGTAGTTTATTAAGTTATTGCTTGGTTTATTGGCATTATAATAATATCTTATTAGTTACTGACGTGTACATGTTTTAATTTCGTGACCATGACTCTTTCTATGATGCTTCTGCTACATTTGACAGTCGGTCTTAAGTTGAGTAGCAGGAGAATCATAGATAAGCTTAATAGGTCTTAATGTCCTTTTGCATTGCATATCAGCGATGTGAGCGCGTATCTTGTAATTTTTGCAACATCTATACAAGTTTTAACTTCCTATTTTTGTTGGGTTGTATATGTTTTTGGTTGAGGCTTCCAACCTTCTTTTGTATAATTTATTTCCGTTGCGTTTTCTCTATGATTTGAAATTTGAATGAATTTGTATTAGTCTAGTGTTTTTCAAACTCATTCGTTTACATTGGAACCACGATCCATGATTTGCATGTCTGAAAATCCAGCGATAAATGACTCCTCCTTGATAAACTATTCAAAGCCTATGTTACCATTTTCTTATTATTATTTACATATTGCGTTTTCTCTATGGTTTGAAATTTGAATGAATTTGTATTAGTCTAGTGTTTTTCAAACTCATTCGTTTACATTGGAACCACGATCCATGATTTGCATGCCTGAAAAGCCGGCGATAAATGACTCCTCCTTGATAGACTATTCAAAGCCTATGTTACCATTTTCTTATTATTATTTACATATTTTACGCATGTCTATCTTTCATACTTCCAATTTTCAAAGGAGATGCTGCCAAAATTTCTTTTACTCCCCATTTTTTTAAAGTCACAAATTATTCCTCGACTCTTTTTAGATTAGTTTTTTTATTTCATATCTTATAATTTTGTTTTTAGTAACACTCGAATTTCTTTTTCGATTTTGTCTCTTTGAGGAGTCGAAAATTCATGGGTGTTACAACTTACATTGTTATATTCTCATTAATACTTTGATTTGTTTATGATGGCAGGTGATTTGATTTGTTTATGATGGCAGGTGAATTCACGTGCTCCTAATTTATAATCTTTACTAGTAAATATTAGACAACAAAATGTTGGTCGCAAAAACTCCCTCACTTCATCCTCTTCCCTTCTCTAAGAAGTCCTTAAAAGGTCCAAATCATTGCATTAAGTTCATTTCACCCTTCATTAGTGTCCCTCAGCCAAAAAAAATAACTACGACTCGTTCCTTTCCAAGTATCAATTC
This sequence comes from Amaranthus tricolor, assembly GCF_026212465.1. Lineage (NCBI taxonomy): Eukaryota > Viridiplantae > Streptophyta > Magnoliopsida > Caryophyllales > Amaranthaceae > Amaranthus > Amaranthus tricolor. The sequence goes on along the minus strand of NC_080050.1, from coordinate 8,568,037 downwards.
ATCTCTTTCACTAGACCTTGATAAATCAGTAAATGCACTTACTCCTGCTCAGACCCGAGTTGATATTCTGTCAGAGTCTCTCCCCTACCTACAAAAGTTTCGTGGAAAAACCATCGTTGTTAAATATGGTGGTGCAGCCATGAAATCCGAATCTCTTCAAGCATCAGTTATCAATGATCTTGTGCTTCTCTCATGTGTGGGTATACGCCCTATCTTTGTCCATGGAGGTGGTCCTGAAATCAACCAATGGCTCGACCGTATTGGCCTCAAACCGAACTTTCTCAATGGTCTCCGTGTCACTGATGCTTCCACTATGGAGATAGTCACAATGGTTCTTGTTGGCAAGGTCGATAAAAATCTAGTGTCTCTCATAAACAAGGCAGGAGCAACTGCTGTTGGCCTCTCTGGTTTAGATGGCCGCCTCCTCACAGCACGTCCCTCACCGAGAGCTGCAGAACTCGGGTTTGTTGGTGAAGTGGCACTTGTGGACCCCACCGTTCTTCGGCCTTTGGTAGAGAATAATCACATTCCTGTCATTGCATCTGTAGCAGCTGATGACAATGGCCAATCCTATAATATCAATGCAGATACCGTAGCAGGGGAATTGGCTGCTGCACTGGGTGCTGAAAAGCTTATATTATTAACCGATGTAGCAGGCATTTTGGAAAACAAAGATGATCCAAGTAGTTTAGTGAAGGAAATTGACATTACCGGCATAAGAAAGATGGTTTCAGAAGGCAAGATTGCTGGTGGGATGATCCCAAAGGTGAACTGTTGTATTAGGTCTCTGGCTCAAGGGGTTAAGACAGCAAGTATAATTGACGGTAGGGTTCAACATTCACTGCTACTCGAAATTTTGACTGTTGAAGGGGCTGGAACCATGATCACTGGTTGATATTTATGTTCCGTTCCAATTCAATCATCTTTCTATTCCCCCTTTTGTTTTTCCCACATTCAGAAGAGCTTGAATGACGAGGGTGGGGTTGCACTTCTATGTGATATGATGTTGTCGCGTTTATTTCTTGTTAGATTTCTGTACTCGAAGAACACAATTTTGATACTTAATGAATTCCCGGTTAAGTTCTCGTATCTATGTTTTACCAGCATAACATCTAGTCCAGTGGTAGTTTGGTAACATGTAAATGGGTACACTATTTTCGGATTCTCACACCATATGATTACTGTCGTTCGTCGAGTTGTGTTTCTGTATTCTTCTACTTCTGTATATCAAAATACTCCCTTTTATTTATGAGAATGCATAAAAATTTCTTTATCTGAATATTGTGATCTGCTTGAATCCAATGAAATATTTGATTCTATAATATGTGCTCTGCATTCTGCTGGGATTTTTTCGTCTCGAGAAGCTGAGGATCTTGGTAGTAGGTTGCTGCTGCTTGAAACAAAGACATGAGAACTGATTTCTGCCTGATTCCCATCCCTGAGCTCGTTAGCCTTAAGAACTACAACTTAAAGCCTTCTAATTCGATGGAGGAGTGTGAATTGGATGAGCGAATTAAAAGGTGTATAAAAAAGATCCGATGATCCAAAAAATTCACCATATCATATAATCGAATCCGATTTGACCCGATTTTTAAAATGATTACTATTATGAAAAAAAATATGGACACATACTCGATTTCAAACCAATCCAAAACACCAAATCGAAATCAACTCAATGATCAAAATGAACACCTCTAGCGAATAGAATAAGGTAATAGTACTTTCCTTTTATATTAATAGCTACACTTCACTCAAAAAGTTCTCACATAAAAAAGATGAAGTGTAGCTATTAATAAAAAAACAGAGGTAACATTAATGAATTTGCTCTTTATCTAATTTTACATTATTTTCCAATTTTAATCGACACTTATAGAATATCCAGAAAAGATTGAATGAAATGACTGAAAGATAATCGTCGCAACTCAAAAATAGGCTTTTGTGCTCGAAAGGGATTATCAATGTACAGAATATTGGCATAATCTAGTCTAGAACAATAAAAATGTTGCACAATTGGTTTCAATAGTTCAAAATTTTTTGATGAAGTTTTCAAACCCTAGAGACTTCAATCAAGGGTCCAATTTTTCAAAGCTTCAAGTCCGATTTTAAATCCAAATAAAAACGTAAATTTGAATATGAATTTTATTATATACAATTCAAATTCGATTAATGTTCGTCTTTACTAACTACTGAATGAAACAAAGTAAGATTAAAGGTCAATAACGACAAATTTAACTAGCGCCCTTTGTTATCAGACTTTTTATTTACTTTAAATACCCGTATCAAATTCTCAATTGGATACAACACTAGAATATTTTATTTTGACCACAAAATTGTATTTTTCCATAATTTAGCCGGGTCAGTCACTCGGGCACATACCCATGTTAAACATAAGTTTCCTAGTTCAGTTAAGGGAGCTAGGGCCTATCCTTAATCAATTTTTAGGTACCACCTAAAATTAAAGGACATATTTCTGCTCTGAGTATGATTTCCTTTTCTATTCAACAGTCATGTGCACATTTACTTTTCTCTGTTGTTTGGTAGATTGCAAATTTCCTATTGTACAAAATCCTTAGTCTAACCCTTCATACATTCCCATCCCCTCTAAACCCAAAGGTAGAAGAGCAATATTCATTAATTATTCAATGTAAATCTAATATATTTGCATGTTCGTTAAATAAAAAATCAAAGTTAATCACAATGATTTATAAATTACCATAAAAAAAGAAAAACTAATAAAATTATTATAATAAAAAAGGAAAAAATTATTAAAATCATAGACTTATAAATACTTGTCAGGTTCACCAAATTAGTAAATCAGAATTATTTATCTAGCAAACATCTTCATTAAAATGCAACAGTACATAGTACATTACAAAGCAACATGTTCAAGAGTTGCCCATAATCTTTTCATCATAAATAAGCATTAAATAGGGAAAAGAAGGATTTGCATAAGGGTTGTGTTTACAAAGATATTTTTAGGGTTGAGGTTGAACAATGGACATAAATTTACTTGCATAGTTGCATAAATTGTTTGTGTTCATAATATTTACTACGTTTACTACATAGCGAATATTATTACTCCGAATCTTATTAGTTTTATTTGACTTTGTACGCATATTAAGAATGTGGTTGAACCTTGGAATCATTTGAATAGGGAAAAATGAGATATTTATGATGATTTGGCAAATTAAAAAAAAAAATTATCTGAATGAAAAAAAATGATAAATTGAAGGGTAAATAAATTAAAATATTTAATTCAAAATAAAAAATAAAATAATTAGGGTAACTAAATTCTGACAGTGATGATAGTTGGAATATACCAACAAAATTAATAGTCAGAAGATAAATTGACTATATACTGACCAATTATTTAGTCGTTGATATTTCTGACTATCTCTAGACTCTACGAGTACATAAGTTAGTCGAAAATTTTCACTATTTTACAACTTCTTCTATTTACCAATTAATTTTATTCTATCTACCCAAAATAGTTGGAATTAGTCAGTATTTACCTATATTGACTACATTTCGCTATTTAGAGTAGTTTGACTTTTTATAACCATGAGAAGAGGAAACTCATTTAGAGTTCAAAAGAGCATTACTACCGATTGGTAGTAGTACTCCTTAAGCTTATAGGTATACCCTCTTTATTTTCTACTTCTTCGGTTGCAAATTATTTGCAATGTTTATTTTTTTACGGAGTTAAATGCCCTGATTCAATCCTTAATATTTCAAATTATTTATAATAAAAAATTATAAAAATTAGATTTTAATTTGCACAAACAAGAGCTTACTTTACTATATTTTAACTTATAGATTAAAAACTAATAAGAAATTAAAAGAGATGAATAAATAATGTTATATTTCTAATGTTGAAAGTAATTCGAAATGGAGGAAATATAATTCAAGTTAAATCACATTGGATCTTATCTTAATTGGAGCAAATTAATACCAAGGTCCCATAATTGAATTTCAACTAATTCTCCGCTTCTCTCAAATCTCAGCCTATCCTATAATCTAAAAAAATATCTCCCAAAACCCGATAAATATCCAAAACAACCTCTACTATATTATATATAACATCTTAAAAACTTATTTTGAGAAACACAGATCAAGTGAAACAACTATTGCATTTACAAGTAAGAAACCAAAACGTCTTAAAAAAACCTCATTAATTAATTTAGCAAAACTATTAAAGAAACAGTTGAGCCAACCTTTTATTGTGCCGCTTATATTAGTCCTTTTAACAATACACACTAAAATGGTGTTTAGCTTTGCCATACTTTATTCACATTGTGTTTCCTCCCTACATAAACATACAAGTATTTTAAGTTGGGACCCTATTTTTGGTTTTATAAGTTAAAAATTAATTTACTTGACTTGGAAAATTTTATATAAAATTACTTAAATATAACACCATAATCAAATTTATTTATTGAAATTCAGATCTTATCTCAGTTGAAGTAAATATCAACTTTTATAGTCAAAGTCGCGTAATTAAATCTCATCTAATTATTCCTTTCTCAGCCTATTATACTTTTACGATAAAAAATATCTATTTATTTTAAATTTTTAAAATAATGGTGCCATATAAATAATTGGTTGTTGGAAAGAATTAAATAGGATTTTAATTAGTTATATGAAATAAGAAAACAATTTCCACATTTTTGGAATTCTTGGGTCAGTAAACCCATCGACATATATGGTAATGTGGCGGTGGGAATTGAATGTAGTGAAGGAGACAGGTAAAATCCCAGCTCTTAACCGATCAAAATTAAACACGTAAAGTTCCAGCCTTAATAGTTTTAAGGTATTTTTGACAAGGCAAGAGTAACCAAATATGATATGTTTATTTATACTTTATACTTTATAGTTGTATTTCAAGTATGATAACAGCCAAAACATAAAATTCAAAAAAAAAAAAATTCACAATTTTTTTAAAGAAACGGGCTTATTGTGAGAATATCTCTATTAGACTAATTCACGTGTATTTAATATGTTACAATAATCACTTACAATTTTATTGTTATTAAGAATAGAAACGAGATCATTATATGGCTCTGTCTAATAGTGAAACGATTTGATATAAGACGAACTTTATTTTTATTTTATATGCAAACAAGAATAAATTTTAATAGATTATTTTCTGTGAATATTAAGGTAAAATTTGAAGTTCTAATTATATAAAAATAATTATATATATATATATATATATATATATATATATATATATATATATATATATATATATATATATATATATATATATATATATATATATATATATATATATATATAATATAATATAATAACAAATAATTACAATCGTCAAACTTTCACATTAACCTAAAGGTCATATTATTTTAATTTATTTCTATTTGTTATTAAGGGTGCTACATAATAATGTATAACGATATTTGGATAATATAATAGAAGATGCTATTTTTTTTCCAATAGTTAGTTTATATTTTTTTCAAAATGCCTTTAAAGAATTTTCATAAATCCATTTATTTTCATATTTGTCACATCTAGCTATGTATTTAAGAAAATTCAATATACAATGAATTATGGGATTAGTTTCTAGTTATAGATGATAGACAATCGCTTTCACTCTTTAGATAGAGAAATCAGTTCTTAATTAGTTCTCACCATTTAGTCATTTAAACCATATATTTAGTGTCGGTTTTAATATTTTATAAGCCTAATCCAAATAAAAATATAGGGTCCTCTTATAAAATTTTTGAAATATAAAAATATAAATTATAAAATAAGAGTAACTAAAAGTTATATATCATTTGAAAAAATTCCAAGATCTGAACTTTAGCTTCCAACATATAACATAAATACATTACATAATCCAATATAGGAGATCATTAAATCAAACATATAACATTATTAAAATAGAAACACAAAATAATATTGAATGTTATTAAATTGACTTATACAATACTTACTAGTACAATATTACTACTCTAATATTTCTTTAAGATATTTGAGCCTTTTTAACAAATGAGCCCTATATTAAAAAAAATTTCTAATCTTTAAACGTGGGCTCTAGGTGACCGGCCAGTCTACCCTCAGAACCGACCCTGTTACATACTCCCCTCCCTTTCTTATCTACACAAAATTTTTTTCCAGCCTTAATTATTCTAGCTAATATCAAAAGAAATTCAAAATACAAATATATCAATGATCAAAATTGCAAATTCAACATCTCTTTTGTATGAGACCGTCTCACCATGAGACGAGCCCATACAAGCAATTATGAGACCGTCTCATACAAGCAGTCGATTTTAATTTTGTTAAAAAAATAAATAAAGTAAATAAAAACTAAATATTGTGTCAGCCCATATTAAGCCGTGTCTTATTAAAGAATTTGTCAAATTGCAATCCCACAATTAGAGCAATATATTAAAACAGTTTGAAACATATATATATATATATATATATATATATATATATATATATATATATATATATATATATATATATATATATATATATGTATATATATATACTAAATAAAAAAAAGGTAACAAAAGTAATTGTACACATATTTAATTATTTTATTTCTTGTTATAATTTTATAAGTAAGGGTTTAATTTATGTTTATATATAGTGTATGATTGAAACATCAAAATAGAAAGTAGTGAGTGTTTTCTAACAAAGGTTGAGCTTTGTTGTTTTGTAAGGAGAGAAGAGAGAAAAGCTATGGCTTCTACTCCTGGTTTTCTCACTCATTGGCCATGGGAGCTTCTTGGAAACTTTAAGGTTCTCTCTCTTATTCTCATCTTTTCCTTTTATTTTCTCACATTAAATAATTTAATATACTATTTTATTGCATGGAAATATAACAAAAGATTATTATAAAGCAATAGAATTAAGAACAAAATTAATGGTTTTCTTTGTTCTTTATCATGCATCGTCACTATTTATTTTACTATTTATAATTAAATGCTTCATTAGTTGATTTATTTGTTTTATTGCATGTATTAATATTTTACATCATTTTGATTATGAAACCTTTCCAAATTAAGAATGATAAATTAGTTTCATAATTAGGATGATAGAAAATTAGATATTGTCTCAAAGTGCATGTACTACTTTTTAAGAAAAATAATTTTAATTCAATTATCACTTAGTTTCTTTTTCTCTCCTCCTACCATTTAATCTAAAATAATTATACTCCATGTTAGAAGACTAAGGAGTATGGTGCTCTTTGATTCTTCACTTCATATTTTTCTTTTTGTTGAAAATATTAATGATAATTAGTTTTCTTTTAATTAGTTTTGTAATATTTTCACATCATATTTGAGAGAAACTTTTCTTGTGACTTTTATTATGTACGACTTTTCAATTTAATTTTTTTCACTGATTTAGTATTCTTTTTAATTCTCTTAATCTCATTCATAAACTTATACTTTATCTCTATTTTAGTCACTCATTTTTATCTTTCACTTATTTTTTGTTTTATTCTGCAATTTAATTTTCTTTCATTATATTTTACATATTTTACACTAAATGTAACTAAAATAAGGACGACAAAAAGAGTAGTATTTTTCTCCTTATACAAAGCTCCATTTTTTCAATTCTAGTAAATTAATAATATCCCACTCAATTAAAAATAATAATAAAAGTTAAATCAATCATTGTAATCGATGGTTTGCATACATTTATCGTTGTATGTACTATGAATCTATGATGTAAACAACTGGTAGAATATTAAATATATACACTATTAATTAATTAGTAAAAACTATGTGAATATGAATTTTTTATTTTTGAATAATAGGTGAATATGATAATTTAAAACATACCTCAAAAAAGATTTACTATAGTTATACTAATACGTTAGCAATTAAAAATTATTAAGTTAACTAATTAATTTTATGGTTATTGGATAGTTTTAAATTCTTCTAGCTTCTATTTAATTTTTTTCATAATTCATATGCTTAATTATTTTTTAGAACATCTATTTCCTTTTATTTTTTTTTAAAATAAATTGTGATAACTGTTTAATCATAGTCAAATTATTATGGGTGAAAACAATCAAACTTTTAGATATTAGTGAGGAATTGTTGTCTTAGTTGAATTATATATCATTTTTTAGAATTAAGGTTTATTTTTATATGTATGTACTTAATAAACTTTTGGACATTAGTGTTTCTTACATGGGCAAAGCTACTTGGGGGTGCCATAGGAGGTTCGTTCTGTTCAAAAATACGATTATTTGTATTTTTAGCTTTAGTCTCTTTTATTAATATATTATAGTATATGAAATAAAAAGTATATAAATATCATAAAAACAACTATAGCTTAATAATTAGAGTAATAACATTTGAAACCGTCAAGGTATTAAATAATCCTGGTTCATATATACTTTTTGTTACTTTTTTATAAATAAACTAATAAATTTAGTTTATAGTTTTTAATGAATTAAAGATAGTGTGTATATTTTATAATTTATTAGTGTTTTTATAGTTCACTTCAATTTTAATTGTGTAGACTTTTTTTTTTCTGATTATATGCTGATATTAACAACGAATCAAGTCGAATTTAACAAAATGATTTTGCAACAATATAATATTCTTTTAATAATTTGAGTTTTAATAAATGAGTAGCAAAAATTATTAAAAAGGTAACGTGCCCAAACAAGGAAAGGTACGCATTGCATGATTAAGAACCAATTTTGGACGTACATTAATTCCAATATGTTTAATATTAATAATCAACCGTACAACACAATGGCTTGCAGTTCTGCCTTCATATTTAGTTTCTCAACCAACTTACTTTATATGTGTTTGTTTTTGTGGATGCATCTAAACCAGCGGGTAAAACTGTTAATTTGTTCATCGGATTGATTACTGGTTAGATATTTTAGGTCGATTAAATATCGAATTTTATGTTTATTGATTTTTGTATAATTTTAAATTCATTCTGAAGTCGAATCAAGTCGAATTCAGTTATAAAATCGAATAAATATCGGATAATCGAGTTTGTTTTGATCCCTTCTACTACGTCTATTCAAATTTTAGTTTTATTAGAACTTTCTATATGTTTGAATGTTTCATATACACTTTTATTTCTAACCGTTTCACATAACTTGCAAACATTATTATATTTGGTAAAAAGTAATTTGCAAGTATTTTCTATACCCCTACTTTATTCTCATTTTTTGCATGGAACGATAACTAAGGGAATTTGAATATGCATAGATAGATGTAGCGTATTAAATCTTCCCATGATTTTTTTTCTAAAAAATCAATTTAGAGGGAGAAATTCAGTCTCACACATTTTCCCTTTATCCTCCTCATAAATCTCATTGGATCGATTCTCCATCTTCCTAGCACCTCGGTGTTGTGCTTTTCTTCAAATCAAATCTTCCCTTCTTTAAAGTCAGATATCAGTTCTTGACTCCTCAGTACATAATAATCTTACAATTTATTTATTTACTTTACAATTTAGCTAATTATTTAGTATAATACACAAGTGCTACCAATGAATTTGGATCTCAACTTAGAATTGTTGTTATGATAGAAAGCAATATGCCTAATTTTTTGATTTGTGTTAGAAGAGATTATTTATATTTTTATAAGCTTGCCCACATCTCACATAATCAAGCATGCACATAACCACATGAGAATCTAAAGTACCACTTAAGAAGTGTGTACCTTATTGAATTTAATTGATACTTGATACTAATGGATCATTGACATTGTTGACAAGTTGGGTAGTGAATTTGTGTAAAAAGTAATAAATATACGTACATGCCAACACAAACTCACGAGAAATGGTTTAAGTTGAGAGGGACCTAAGAGAGAAATGACCCACCTAAGCATAGCTTTAAAAAAGTTACTAGTGTTAAATGTGATACTATCCTATAAAAAGAGAATTCTATATAAGATGCCCCATATGTAATAATGAATACATACCAAATTCAAATAGTTGGTCCACATGATCATACATGAAGATGGGAGAAAATGAATATTCAATTAAGGCTCACTGGGATGGTATGGAAAAAAGGTGTTTATTCAGAATATCAGTCTATTTCGTGTTAAATTTTTTGATTTGCTCAAAATCAATTTTTGTGTCTACTTTGGTTCATGTGTCCATAATGATTGTTAGATAATTTACAATTATTTTGAAATGAGGTTAATGTTGGATTCGATTATGAGGTAGGGTAATTATCAAATCATCGAGATTATTTTGAATACTTCTAATAAAATTGATCAATATTTATTGATTACAAATAATAATGGCGTTGTGAAACAAAAATTCTTGACCAATTGGATTTGATTATCAAAACAACTTTTTATTAAGTTAGAATTTTTTTTGATATAAATAAAATATGCACAAATTTTCAAATGAGACAATTTTATGGTAAGACTAAGACTATTTTTATTAGGTTGGTTTAATATACATTTAGTATATTATAGTAATCATTTATGACCTTAAAGTGAAAACTAAAAATCTTAAAATTATCAATTATAGTAAAATATACTAATTATAGACTCATATCATGGTGAGATAGTCTCATACAAAACTTGTTACAGAACATTATAATATTATTCAAAAAAAATGTTCATCGCTCCTTGTGAGGGAACAATAATATGTGTATTTGAGAATTGAGATATGGTAATTTAAAAGAATCAATTTTTATGTTTAAAACTAATTTAAGAGTACAATCATTTTAGGTTTATACAAGCTTTAACTCCTCTAATACACAAAAAGTTGTTAGTATGAAATAATATATAAATATTAATTTTGAATAGAGATGTAATTACATATTATCAATATAAAGTCACATTATTTCTTATAAAATAGAGAGTTTTGAAATATATAATGCATTTAATTAAAAAATTTGATTGTTAATATAAGTAGGTTCTCATTCTTTTTATGGAAAATTTGGGTAATCTTCCAAGAATGTTATCATAATGATTCTTTGTTATTCTCAAAATAATTTTTAATTATCATGTAAATTTTGTTTCTTAATGAAATATTTAAAAAATAAAAATTTAATACTTAATTAATTATTAAATACTTCAACATAAAAAAGTAAATATATTTTAAGAAACTTTAATTGTAATTTTATATAGCTTTTAAATTCGAAAAATATAACATGTCAAGAAAATTTTAAAAAATATATCTAATAGTGACATATTACTCATATATTAAGGAATAAGTTGATGTTAACTTTCTTATAAACAAAAAAGTTGATGTTTTGTTAAGAATTATTTTATATGGACAAATCACTATCAGAATGACATGTAAAATTTTACAGTCTTTATATTAGATGTATGATGATACGATATGATATGATAGCAAATCACTATGAGAATGACATGTAAAATTTTACAGTCTTTTTATTAGATGTATGATGATACAATATGATATGATGGCAAATCACTATGAGAATGTTGCGTGGAATTTTACAATCTTTTTATTAGATGTATGATGATGTCATATCTGTTCATCTTTATTTTTTTTCAACGTACAATAATTCTTTTACGAAATAATGTTCAAATAAGTTAAAATATAAATGATCAATTGTCTTTCAATATAGATAATTTTGATGTATTTAAAATAGACCTTAATATAACCAAACCCACATTTGAACAAACTACAAAAAGATTTACAATGATATAAAAACAATGTGAACATAATAATTGATTTTGACTCAAAACCCAAAATCGACCGGATGGCCTAATCAAACATCTTTAAGCTAGTTCTATACAATCAACAAGTAATAACATTTTATTACCTTGATGTTATTAAGTGATTCTACCTAAACTTTCCCCTACAGTGAGTTAAGGGATTGAATATAATCTTTCTCTTGCAAAACCAAATAGGTTATTTTCGATTAGCTTTTAATAGCAAATATCATATGCAACTTTACATATGTAAAAGAGGTGCACATCAGTTAAGAGTCATTTCGCTATGATCCGTTATAACTTATAAGATAAAAAAGTGACTACATATTTCTCAACCTACTCCCCTCAAACACAACCCTTTTTGAACATAGCTTTGAATGTTTTGAATCATAAAAGATCAACATTTTAGTGCCAATATCTAGAGCTCACAATAGTGAATACTTACACTCAAATTAATTTACATAATTTAATGTATTAACTTGAAATATATATTTAGTGTTACATATAGAAGTATATATTAATACGGAATTTGTTGTGTTGTATGAAGTATATACTAGTGGCACCCTTTGTAGTGCACAGCATATACTTGTATGTAGTAGGAGCAGAGGAGAGAAACATTCTGTACCTTCTTATATTACCTGGTATGCTTTGGAGGATGCTTCACAATCAAATCTGGATCAGCTTTTCGAGATATCGAACAGCGAAAGGAAACAACCTCATTGTTGACAGGAGTCTTGAGTTTGAGCAGGTTGACAGGGAAAGGAATTGGTATACTTTTGCTCAACCCTTCTTGCCTTTATCTTGATCATCCAATGATTGGTTGAGTAATTGCTTCTGTTTGGAGTTGATCATAATGTAGTAGCCTAGTAGAGATGTTCATGAATCGGGTCTAGATCGGTCTCAGATAGATTTTTGCCCATTTAGTTTTGACATACCAAACTCAAACTCATAAGGTTTAAAAGTTTCAAAATCAGACTTAGGGCCACCGTTTAATGGGTCTAGAATTCAAAATGAGTCATGATCTTGTTGTTCTTAATCATTTTCAAATTTTAAGGTCAAGTGTTAAATTGAATATATGGATTACATATTAAGGTCTAAAAAAATAGGTCTAAGTAGGATTGAAATTGGTCATTGGTCAGGTCCAAAAGTGAGACTGGGTCAAGGTTTGAGTCAGAGTCCGGTTTGGGTTTGGTCCAAGTCCAAATACTATAGAACCAGACCAAGACCCATTTTATTATTTTTATCAAATCTAGATCCAACCCATACCCAATAGAATTGAAAATGAGACTCATATCCATTGGGTCTCAAAAAATGAGACCTATACCCTTTAGGTCTCAGAAAACGAAACCCAAACCCTTAAAATTCGAAGTGAGTATAATAGGGTCTTGGACTCGTAACATCTCTAGTCTGTAGACTCGGCTTTCAGGCCAAACTAGAAGAGATTTTTGGGTCAGGTGCAGGCTGGATTGATTTTTATCACCACTGCTTTTATTATTTGTCCTGCAAGGATTCGGTGGAATGCTGATTAATTCTCTGCTATCAAAACATCATGACTGAAAATTCAAATGAACTCTTGAAAAATAAATGTTGTTTGTTGATTATAGGGATGATCAGATATTGTTCAACTGGCTCTTATTCTATGCTGCCTTTTTGGGGCTAGATGTTTCAAAAAAGATCCCCATATGGAGGACTGATGGTATAATCTATACACTCCTACTTCACATTGGCCCTGTAGAGTTTCTATACTACTGGTTCCATCGCGCTTTGCACCATCACTTTCTGTACTCACGCTACCATTCTCATCACCATTCTTCTATAGTCACTGAACCAATTACTTGTGAGTCTTAATCTAAAACAAATCAGTACTTGCATTTCTTTTTTTTTTAACTGATATTTCACTCATGTTTTGCGTTTTTTTTTTTCTGATTGTTGTTGTGTGTACTGTGTAGCGGTTATTCATCCATTTGCTGAACACATAGTCTACTTCCTTCTATTTGCAATTCCAATGATGTCAACTACATTGGCCGAAACTAGCTCTGTTGCTTCCCTTATTCTTTACCTTACTTATATCGACTTAATGAACAACATGGGTCATTGCAATTTTGAGGTCATTCCTAAACGGGCATTTACTATATTTCCTCCCCTCAAGTATCTCATGTACACTCCCTCGTAAGTTCTTTTTTCTCAACTCTAATGACAGCAAGTGAGGTCTTAGATCAATCCTATGACCCAAAAATAGTGTCTTTTGGGAATGAGCTTTTGGTTTAAGACCAAGTCCTAGGTCGAGCTGTGCTATCAGGCCAGCTTTTATGAAGGACTTCGCTTTGATTCGTTCGTTTATGTGGAAATGAACAGGTATCATTCATTGCATCACACTCAGTTTAGGACAAACTACTCACTTTTCATGCCATTCTATGACTTAATCTATGGAACAATGGACAAATCCACCGACACTCTCCATGAAAAGTCCCTTAAGAAGCCAGAAGACATTCCAGATGTTGTTCATCTTACTCATCTTACTACACCACAGTCTATTTACCAGCTTAGGTTAGGGTTTGCTTCTCTTGCCGCGCAACCATTGGCCTCCAAATGGTACATGTGGCTCATGTGGCCTCTCACATTATGGTCCATGATCTTGACATGGGTATATGGCCGAACATTTATCATCGAAAAAAATTCATTCAAAAAGCTTAAGTCTCAAACTTGGGCTCTACCGCGCTACAGGATACTTGTAAGTTAACAACTTTCAGTCACTTCCCCATTTCTAATAGCATGCTAAACAAGAATATGTAGTTTTGTACATTTACAAAATGAAAAGTTTTTGCCATTTAGCCATTGTCCATTTCTAATTACAACATGAATTCATGATAGGTGTTTTGTTTTGATTGAAAATAAACTTTTTTGTGTAGTATCTCTTGCACTCACAGCAAGAGGGTATTCACAAGTTGATAGAAGAAGCCATACTAGATGCAGATGAGAAAGGGATCAAAGTAATGAGTCTTGGACTTCTAAATCAGGCAAGTTATAGTTTACTCATTCTTTTTCCTATTTACTATCATCTTTTAACCTATGTTTAGTCCTTATTTCAATGGGGTCAAGATTTATAGTTCTTTAGTTTCGGATTATAATGAATCATTAAATCATATACACTTGCTATTTATGTTAATATGGAGATGACATCTATTACTAAAGGTCAATCAGAAATGTCTTTTTTATCACTAAAAAAGGTAAGGTTGCGTACATTCGACCTCCAAAACCCGTTTAAGTGGGAGTCACTTATTGGCATTGGGATAATGGAATGCATCCTACTTGTAGTCAGAGATTTTGATCTAATGACCTAGGTTTCTTTCAGGGGGAGAATCTCAACAGAAATGGTGAAATTTACTTGGAAAAGCACCCAAAATTGAAAGTGAAAGTGGTTGATGGAAGCAGCTTAGCTGTTGCAGTTGTGCTTAATAGCATCCCAGCAGGAACTTCCCAAGTCGTGTTTAGGGGTAGGCTGTCTAAGGTTGCTTATTCCACTGTCTCCACGCTATGTCACAAAGGCGTCCAGGTAAAACTCAAGCATAATACTTTCTCGCAAGAACTATGTTCGTGTTGGGATATTATTCGACGGCACACTTTATAAGTCATTGGAGTCCTTCCTCCCATTACCATTTGGTTTTGGGATGGTATCTCCTTGGCTTATGAAGTGTAGGTATCTCGTGTTACCCCGATTATATGCTGACGTTGACAATAAGTTCATCCCAATTTAACAGTTCGCGACCTTAACTAAAAAAATGAATCAATGTTAGCTTAAATCGAAGAAGGTACATACATGAAGAGGCTGATCTGTGCTATTTTGTGCCATATGTAGGTATCTACTCTAAGGAAGAATGAATATGAGAAGCTCAAAAAGGCTCTATCAACTGAAGATGGAAATAATTTGGCACTTTCTGCTAAAGCCTGCAATCAGAAGGTAATATTTTCAGCTCTTTCCATATAATTTTTAATACTCTAGTCAAGCTTAAAAGTCGTGTTTTCACTTGATTTTTGATGGAAAATATACATATTTTTGTAAATAGGGTGCAATGTGTGAATCTTTTTGTGATCATTTGATTGTATCAAAGGGAATGGATAACAATTTTCCTTGACAAAATCAACAATCTAGATAAAGGATGTATTTGGCAAATAACATTTTTATAGACTTTTTATTTTTGACTTTTTGATTGATCAAACAGCCAAAAATAATATATGTGATATATAACATTCAAATAAGCTGAAAAGCAGCTTTTGAGCTGGAACAAAAGATTACTACAAGTAGCTTTTTCATTAACTTTTGGCTTTTTGACCCACTTTCTTTCTAATAGATAGCGAGCACCCAATAACTAATTATCATCAAACATCTACATAACAACTTGTGTAGCAACTAGCAAACTAGTGAATAATGAATACTTCCAACAGGTTAAACCAGTGAATGGGTCCTGCCAAGAGCTTCCGCCAACATTCATTTGCCAAAAACACCCATGATTTAACAGTATACTCATGCATCATGCAGGTGTGGTTAGTAGGAGAAGATTTGACAGAAGAAGAGCAATCAATGGCATCAAAAAGAACTATATTCATTCCCTTCTCTCAATTCCCTCCCAAGAAAACAAGAAAAGATTGCGTATATCTCCACACTCCATCAATGGTAGTTCCTGCTTCTTTCGGAAACCTGCATTCTTGTGAGGTTAGTACACCAATTTCTAGATCCCAATTTATCCGGATGACATCCAATTCTTTACGCCACTTTCTAAAACTGTGTGTTTTCTGCTTGTGATGTGCAGAACTGGTTGCCTAGGAGGGTGATCAGCGCCTGGCGTGTGGCCGGAATTTTGCACGCTTTGGAAGGATGGAATGTAAATGAATGTGGTGACAAGCTTTTCGATGTCGACAAAGTCTGGGAGAGTTCACTTCACCATGGATTTCGACCTGCTCTCACTCCGGTTTACTGATCCAAGTTATGTGCACATTCAAATCTAACTTGAACAAACTGAAGTTGTGATTTCTGCTGTCCTTTAGAGTTTGGGACAGTTTGGTATGTATTAGGGTACTATGAAGGTTATCTTTACAACAATGGCCTAAAATGCTTCCCATGCGGCATGATCAGTATTATGAATATGATTCAGGATATCACATCATAAGGAATTATTTATGTTTCTAACCTTAAAACTTAAACAAATTGATCAAGTAAATTAATACTCTAATCAATTTTTAAAAAGTTCGCTCATATGTTTTTGATAATTTAGTTATCCCATTGCTTAGAGACAGATGGATTAAACTTACACTAGGGTAGATGATAGCTAACATGCATTTTGTTATTCACATACCTCTCCATAAACCCTTCTTAAATATCTGGCACATTTTACACTCTCTTCGACAATCCAAGCTAAGTAATCATGTATTTTAAGCAACGGCATGATCATGCTTATCATAGTTTAGTTAAAAGATATGATCATGCTTCAAGGATCATAAGCAAATCAGATTTATAATCACAAAGAAACTAAACCAAAAAAGAATGGTTATCTCAAAATTTCTTCTCGTTGGCCTTTCATCAAACAGCTTATTCACACTCTTTATATTACTTCATCCACATTTCCTTAAAGTTGATTACCAAAGTGAAAATTCACAAAAATCACAATTAATAATCCTATGACATTTAAAAAACAAGTAAGAAAGCAAAATTTACGAGTAAATAGGAATAAATTAGACAAGTAAAACCTGAGGAAGGTGACAATGAAAGCGGCATATGCGTCAGTGAAATTCATAAGTACAACTAATAATCCCTGAAAGTTCCAACAGCAATCAATTAGAATTTAATCACAAGCAAAAGCAAAAATTCAAATAAAACAGCAATATTCACAAGTAAAAACAAACAATAAAGACAAAAAAAATCTTGGGAATGATGAGAATGAAAAGATCGGGAAGCAAGATGATAATAATCAAGAAATACTATTGCAACAATACCTAAAGAGAGAGAAAAGAAAAGATGGCGTGGGAATTGTGAAGCATTAGACAAAGTATAATGGAATAGTACTAAAATTTGTATGCTGAAACGAACATTTTTGTTTGCAATTGCAAGGAGAGGAAGAAATACAAATTAACATACGAACATTAGAAAACGATTAACAGTACTCCCTCCAATTTTATTTACTTGTTGCATTTGGATTCGGCACGGATTTTAAAAGTTGTGAGAGGACTACTCAAAATATGATATTTGGAATATTTTAAGAGATTGGATTAATTATTAATGTTACCCTCCTTTTATCTAATTAAAGTGGCCTTTTCACTTCAAATAAATTTGGAGGCAAATTGAAAATCACATTCTATTTCATTAAATTACAAAATTACATTCTCTAATTTCTAATTAACAAACTACAATTATTCTTCATTAAAATTACAAAAAATTACATAATGTAAATTGATATTCAGAAAACTAAATCAAATGTTCATTTCTTCCACGCTTTTTGGACGGCTACCAACAATGAACAACATTCTCGTCACATTCGCATACGGAATCAAAAAACTGAACCAAAAATTTAGCCATAAACGAGATTAACAAACTACAACCAACACAACAATTTGATTTGAAATTAAGCCATCAAAAAACTGAAAAATTTAGCCAACCTTTTCAAAATTTCATAAAAACAAAAGCAACCAATGAACCAAAAATTAAACCACAACTAAATCATAAACGAAAACGGAATCAAAATATCACAATGAACAACACAGAAGCAACCAATGAACCACAATCAAGTGAACCATCAACAACAGAATGAGCACCAACAGATCCAACATCAACATAAACACCATTCAAGAACCTGCATATAAATAGCAAAGTATTAACAGTAAAATGATGGCTTAATAGCTAAATCAATTGCATGTCTCTCAGAGAATAGCTTGTTCTCATCATAGAGAACCCATACTACAAATCAGTTGCCTCCGAAATCCATCAAAGAACATAGCCTCCTAAACTTAAAGTTTGGTGGCCTTATGAACCGAAAATATTAGATTTGGGGCAAAAAATTTATTATTAGGGTTTTTCAATAGCTAAGAATCAAAAATTTGCCCTCAAAAGAAATCATAGGGCAAAAGAGGTCTCAAAATCATCACAGACCACAAACATGCACAAAATCAAGCAAAAAAAATAACGAAATCATCATAAGTTAGAAAGAGGAAAGATAGATCCATAATAATAAACCCAGATGAACAAATCCAGATCAGAGGAGAGAGGGGGATAATCATACAAACCAAATTTTAAGGATGAAGATGAAGAACAAACCAAGATCAGAGGAGAGAGGGGAAATCGTTATTAAGGGTTTGAGATTGATTTTAAAGGACTTATCCTTCTCTACGCTTCTTCAAAAGATTATCTTCCCTCTTATTCTTCTTGATCTCCACCAAATTTAAGAAACCCAGATTTACAAACCTAAGAACCCAAATCAGAGGAGAGAGAAAGAGAAAAAATCGGTTTTGAGGATGAAGAACAAACCCATATCAAAGAACCTAAATTAGAGGAGAGAGAGAGGAAAAATGAAGGTCAGTGAAGGAAGAGGATGAAGAACTTCATCCTTAAGGATGAAGATGAAGAGACTCAAGAAAGAGATGAAAAACTCATTAAATTAGGGTGTAGTGTGTATGTCACTGAATGAAATGAGGGAGGAATTAGATTAAAAGGGAGGGAATATTTAGGGGGATGATTTGGGTTAGTGAATTAATTAGATTAGATTAGTAAGGTAAGTGGCAGTATTTTTGTAATAACACATGGGAAATAAGGATAGCTTAATAAAAAACTCATGCCGAAAAAGAAAATGAAACAACTAAGGTGAACTTACCCAATAAGAAAATGGGACAAGTAAATTGAATTGAAGGGAGTATCAAAATGTTGGTTTTAATTCTATCGATTCAATGATATGTGATTAGATGAGTTAAACAAGATTCACTTGACTATATTTTTTTTTACATATCATCTGCAACAAATAAAAATAAGCTTAACCGATGAATAACGACAATAAAAGTAATATAACGAGTATTTCGGAATATAGGAAGTATATAGTTATAGAAATGTTAGATAGATAGTGTTTATTCTTATTCAAATTCAAATACAGTTTTTCGATGATCACATGTCCCGACAATTCGACTCAAACAATATATAGTAACATTATAATTTCCTAAATCATGATATTAGTTTTGTATTCACAATTCCTTATACGCATTAAAAATTTACGAAAATGATCTAATTCAATTTAGACTCAATTAAACTTGAATTGAATTTCAAATTTTAATTTATTAATTATAAAACATATTTATACTTATGTTATAAAATTCTGACTATAATTCAAACTGACCCCATATAAAAATCATATACTAAATGCACCCTTTGAGTCTTTGACCTACTCAAGTCCCTCAAACAAACAAAATTCCCTCAATCAAAGAAGATATTTTTTTTTCTCTGAATAAAATAAGATAATTTATTTAATACTCATTCCAAACACTCAATCTCAATCCCAAGTCTCATTATTTGGTTTCCTCAAACAAACAAAATTCCTTCAAACAAAGAAGATAATTTTTTTTCCTCTAAATGACAGAATATAATATTTTTCTACTCATTCCAAACACTCAATCTCAATCCCAAGTCTCATTATCCGGTCTCCTCAAACAAACAAAATTCCTTCAAACAAAGAAGATAACTTCTTTTTCCTCTAAATAAAAAAAGATAATTTTTTAATACTCATTCCAAACACTCAATCTCAATCCCAATTCCCTCTCACCAAAAGATAAAACTATTCTTAAGTTTTAACAAATGACATTATTTGATCAAGATAGATTTTTTTTATAAAATCTGATCCTGTTTCTAAGTCTGTCTTTAAATTTATTGCACTACAGTAAATAAAACTATTTACTTAATTAATGTAAAAAATTCAAGATTATTGATTAATAGAGAATCAGGTGTTAACTTCCTTAGAAGAAGTATTTTTTCATCATGTAAGGTACTGACTTGATTAATGATGTCTCTCTTCCCTTCCTGCAGCCCACCTTGAAAAAAGTTAATGGAGAACAATATTTTTAACTCTTTTTTTTTAAAACGTTCTATTAATAATCATGTGTCAGTTATCCTAATAATTAAGTGTTTTCTCTTTCTTTTTTTAGCAAGAGTTTAATTTTTACCCGGTAATGATTAATTATCTTTCCTCCGCCCTACCTATAGTTCTCTAGTTTAAAAAAAAAAACAAAATTCTACATGGTAACATCGAACTTTCATGAAACGCGAGTGATAGCATTTTTGTAAGATTTTTTCCACATGGTAGCATTATGTTTATGCACTATCTAATTCATGTAGCATTAGCAGTCGAATTCTTGCCTATTTTCGTTAAATTCACGCATTTTGACGTTTCTACCCTTACTAAAAGTTGGTTGTTGTCTTTACGATTTGCCCTAAACCATTTTTATGCAGAATATATCACATTTTTTTTCCCATACTCCATTCCAACACTTTCACCATCTACAAGCACCATATTCTTCCTTGACATTAGTGATGCCCAAATCTCCAACTCTTCCTTGACATTAGTGATGCCCAAATCTCCAACTAACACTCCAGTGAAAGTTACAAAGGTAGAAATGCCCGGATCTTCAAGGGTATCTCAATTCCCTGCCCAAGTAATTTATAAGCATAATTATGTATACACAAGTGCTAATGTCCTTTAGTATGTTGTTCAAGTATGGTTATAAATGAATAATCGACCTTCTGTCTATGAGATATGATAGTCCAATCATCACCTCTACCACCATCCTTTAGTATGTTCTTCAAGTGCCACACAAAAAATTATCATGTTTCTAGGTCATCACCAGAATCGATTGCCCAAGTATTAGGAAACAACTGATTGTTACCATCTAGAGCAACAGCTGAAAGGAGTGTGCCCCCATATTGACCCTTGAGATGTGCACCATCAATCCTAATTCGACCTCTACAACCCTTGACCAATCCTCTAATTACAGCTCCAAAAGAAATGAAAATGTTGGTCGATGTCAGAGGCCTCTCAATGGAGTCTTCTAGTTTCCATGCACAAACAGCAATAGAGCCCTGGTTAGTTTGCTTCACCATCTCTACATAACCAGGTACCACAGTTATTAGGATCGGAATTCTACCTAAGATCGTTGAGGGAGTAGGATCGAAATCGGTAGAATCAGATCGTAGGATTGTGTGATCCTCCAAATATGCATCAATGTGTTTTGAATTAATGATTATCATTAATATTTGTTCTCTTTTTTAGTTTTGAGGTGTAAGTAAAAACTTATTTGACCTCATCCATTAAGTTTTGAACGAAAAATACTTTTAATAATCATTTTTAAACTGCAAATTAAGAAAAACTTGAATTTATAAAGGTATTAATATAATTATTTTAATTATATACTTATACGTAAGTGAAATCTGTATTATATGAAAATATTTTAGGATTGGAACTACCCATGTAGGATCGGATCGTAAAATCGTAGGATCGTAGAATCGCGTTATGATCCTATCACCTAAATTTTTGAGCTAAGTAGGATCGCACGATTCTACCACATTAAGATCTTACCTATGATCCGGATCGGTCGCCCATTTTTGGATCGTAAGATCGTAAAATCGTAGAGCATAATCGGGATTCTGAGCTATGCAGGTATGTTACCATAACTCTCATCATGTCCCCAGTAATCTCTTTCAATGCCAATGTTCTCATTTTATATAATGTGCTAGTCTTCAAAGTCACACGAAACCTAGGGTCCAATAATTCATGTAAAGTCCTCCAAGAGATGTCATTGTTTACCCTAATGTCATCCATTAGCTTGCTAGCTGCCCATTTTATCGTGAGAATATGTGTTTCCATGGCTCTACAATTATGTTAAGGATTCTCAATCTTTTTCATAGCTTATGTAGTGCCATCTGGTAATCTACTAGCATGAAGTCTTCATCCACAACCCTCATCCAAACAAGATACAATATATATCTTGTTGTTTTCCCTCTCCATCAAGAATTCAAAACCACATTATATTGCATAGTCCCTAACAACTTCGCTTACATGTGGCTTGTCAGTGAAAATCTGTCATGGTGCAAAGTTAATATTGCCCCAACCCCTATCCACATATATATCACCATTTTGAAAAAGCCTTTAGATGTAGTTGCTTTCATTATCATTTTCAGCTACATGATTCCCCATAATGGATATTCAAATAGCTCATAACTATTATCCACATACTCTAAATTACCATCATCACTTAACTCATCATCAATACAGCCATCATCATCATCATCATCATCATCATTTTCACGTTTAGTCTCTGATGAACTGTAATCGTCATCTTTACTATCAGATGGATTGCCTCAAGACTGTCAACCTTTGTTTGTTGAATGTTACTAACAACCATCCTCTTCTTACACCTGATTTCCACACTAACATAAGGTTGAGAAGGTTGTGAAGGCTGTAAGTTTGCTTTCACCATAATGCCCTTTCTAATTGCAGTGGTCGTTGGAATTTTTTTAATGGAAGCTTAAGAGGACTTAGAAGAATTATTCAAAGGTATTTGGCTAGAGGCTTCACTTGTTTGCAATGGTAAATCATTACCATAATTGACCCCTCATCAAGTGGTTTAAAACCTCATTTGATGACAATTTTGGCTAATTTCTTCTTAATAGGGGTTTTTTCAACAAATTTCAATGGTGACTACACTTCTATGTCCTGCCACTTATCCTCTGTAGCATTCATCACATCATTGTCATGTTGAACTTCATTATATTCATTCACAGGGCACATGATCTCAAACCTAAGACTTCTCCTAATTGGCAATTTCTCTCTTGCAGGAATGATATTAAGTGATACAGAGGATAAGGGAATATGGTTTTCTTGGACAAGGTTTCTGTGACGCTTGCAAAGCCTTAAAACTCTTAACCGATTTCATGAGACTACTTTCCTCTCCAAGTGCACCAACCCAAATAAAATTCAAATCTTTTTTAGGTAATTTCTCAAACAAGGTTATTAGGTCTTAATCACAATTAAGTTTAACATGCTTCATCTTCCAAACATATGCAATTGAGGGGTTTTCAGGTATAAACTTGTTAGTTTTATTGCACTCATCCTCCCAGTCCATTACCAATTCCAGCGAAGTTGCTTTATCCTGATCATCTACATCCAACTATACTTCAACACACAACCATTTAAAGCGTAACACCACATATTCAGGCATTCTACAATTTGAAAATGAAATAAGATATTGACAATTGTAAGAGAATAGGGATGAATTCAAACATGTAATGCTAAAAATTCAAATAGGAAGAAAGGGTTTTTTAAAAAGTTGATATTTTGAAACTAGAGATGAATTCAAACATGTTCACTTAAAGGATAAGTTGATATTGGAATTCAACCTTTAAGTTCATTGATAATTTATTTCGAATTAAATCAAAAAATGCTAAAAAAAAGCCCTTATTCCAATCATGATCAAACATGAACCAACCTATCAATTTTGGGAAGAAACCCTAGTTTTTCGAATGCAATTTGAGATAAAAGGGATGAATTCAAGAAGACATACCTATGCATTGTTGGATTTCGCTCCAAATTAGGGCAGCCATGATTTGTTGATTGCAATGAAGTGAAGAATGGAGGGAGATGATGAATACGGAGGGAGATGATGAATACAGAGAGAGAGGGAAGTTCGAAGTCTTGAGGAAGTAATTCGGGTTGATAAACAGTCAAATTTGAAATGAAAATGGGAGAGAAGCAACTTCTAATTTAGCGTTCAACCAAACGTAATTAAATGCAATTATTTGATGTTAGAATGTGGAAAAATATTATAAAAATGCTACTGTTTGTATGTATTTTATAAAAGTTCGATACTACTATGTAGAATTTTTTTTAAAAAATTCATCATTTTACCGATGTCTTTAAATTTTCACTTCTTTCTTCAATTCTTGCTCAAGTATTCTTCATCAAGGCCGTCTCGGAAAGTTAGTGCACTAACGTGTGTTGCTCTTTTAAATAAAAATAATATATTTTTATTACTAAATTTTTTAAAAATGTAAAAAAAAAAAAATAGGCCCTTAAAATAAGGCCTTCAGCAATTGCTCAAACAACTGGTGCTATATTGCCGGTCCTGTTCTTCGCTATTCGCTTATTTAACCCTCCAAAAGGTTTCACGAGTTTTCCTCTACATCCCTTGCAATGCAATTCAATTCTTGAAAGAAATCAAATCACAGTTGAATAAGTCATTTTAATTTCCCAATTTATCAACCAATTTAGGGTAGAAAAGGCACTAATAATGGATGAAGAAGAAATAGAGAGAGCAGTGATTGCGTATTTAAAGAAGAAAGGTTTTAAACAAACTGAGCTTGCTTTTCAAGAAGAACATCAACTTCAACAACACCCACAACAACAGTCGAAGAATTTGTCTTCTAATTCTCAAACTGACGCAGATGTTGCTAAGCTCATTCTCTCTTTTACAATTGAGTAATTTGCTTATTTGATTACTATTGAATTCAATGTTTATATGCATTTCAATTCAAGTTTTAAGATTTGGGGTTGTTATTTAGGATTATGGAGTGTGGGGATTTGGTTGTGAATTGGGATTTTTTGTGCAATTGTGTTTAGGGTTTGATTGGATCTTTTCGCAAGTATAGTATTCACCAATTAGTCTGTAACTTGGCATATGTTAGTCTATGTTATTGATTTCTACTCCCTGCCGCTCTTAGAATGTGCTACTGCATAGAAATTGAAATGAGAGCTATTTGGGAGTGTGGTAGCAAATTCAAAGCGACAAAGGGTGTGTTAGCTAAATAACATATTACTCTTTGGTATTGGATGGGGGGCGGGTTGAATTTCATGAGTAAGTGACGTTTGTTTGGATATTATAACTTGGTATACTCATATGGGTTGAAGGCAACAAGTTAAGGAGAGCGTAGTGTTGTGCTTTTTTCATGGCAATTGACCGAAAAGAAAATGAAACTTTAGACATGCTAGAGTAAGGAAGAAGAGGTCAAATTAAGGGGAAGTTTTTTGTTGATCCTTGATTAATTAGTTTCTCGCTACTTTAGAATAGCTAAATGGTTCCTCTATGCTATATTTGGATGGAAGGAAATGAAGAGGAAAGGAGGAAAGGGAAATATCGCCTCATTTGGATACCAAAAGGAGAAGGAAGGGGAGGGGAGAGAAATGAAGGGAAGAAAATTGGAGGGCACACTTCCTTGTTACATTTGGTACTCAATAAATCTTTCCAACATTTAAACAAATCAATTTTCCTTTCCCTATTGTTCCTAAAATGTTATCCAAACACATTCTTTAGAGAAAGAGTCAGGAATCTACTTTTTATGGTCTATGGGTACACACTAGATAGATAGTTAAATACTAGTATTTGGCGTGTGTTGGGTTTTTCAACATGAAGTGGAATTGATGCGTTAGCAACGATTGATTTAACTAATTAAAAGCTGATTTAACAAATTCATTATCAAAAATTCCTGTTCTAAGCATATGAACGAGCTACTAAAATATTGTATTTGTAATGTATTGGTTCACTATAATAAACATTGTGGATGTTTATCAATTTATAGAGCTGCTCCTCCGGCCATAGATTGAAATTTGGATCGCTGAATTGATGATACCTAAATATAACTATCTTTTCATATCTTTGGATGAGGTATAATTTTTGAGAATAATGATGGGAAGTTAAATTTGTAGAGTAAACTGCATTGAATAAAAATGAGGCCTGTTCGCTATATTTTGGCGGCTTTATAATGCATTTTGAGCTTATCATTTGGTGCAATACGGTTACATAACTTGTGTTTTAAAATCATTGAGTTGCAATCATTTTAAGCTGTTTAATCGGATATAGCCATTATAATTTTTTTATACATTAGGTTTTATAAGGTCTACTAAAAAAAATGGATATTTTTGAAGCTAACAGTTTACGTTGTGATGTCCATGAGACGAGTTTTAAAACCGTAAGACGCCATGTCTATATCTATGAATTTTTTTGCATCTAAAATTAGCAAATATGATGTCATAAACTAGTAGTGACAGTGTGAAAATACGGCTTTGATAATGGCTGTGAAACAAATTTCACAATAACATTAGATGGTTTTGCTATAGTCTATTTTGGTCATGGTAAGCTCAAATTCTTTGCAGTACGGTCACTATGCAGTGATAGAGGTGATATTTGCATTATGCATAGCATAGAGATCCTACCTTCTGCAATTCCAGAATTTTAAATCACTTAGATTTGTTCCCTAGGAATTGAAATCTGTTTGTAGATAGAGTTCACACCGAGGGTCTCCTGCCTTTTTGAAGGAGAAAATAGTTCTTGATGTTTTTGCTTATGGTGTATGGTTGTTAATTGCTTTGACATTTTGTCCATCCTTTGTCGGGTTTACTATTAATTGCCATTTCCAATTACATATACATGGTTTTCAGGCCATTCTACTATAGTCTACCCTTTGCGTGTTCCTTTCTTAGCTACAAGATTTAACTATACTTGTAAAATATTGAACATATTTATTTTATGGAAAGTTGATGATGATGGTTGCAGGCAATTGCCAAAGGGAAACAATATTTTTGTTATTACAAGGGTATGGTTATGTACACCCAACCCCCTTACCCTACCTAGGTGGGAGCCACTTAATTGTGCCGAGGTAATGAAACGTTGTTGCAAAGTCATGTGGAAACCAGATGAGTGGGTGATGATATGTCTAACTTATGTGTTACATGATCTTTTATTTTGAATGTTATGCTATT
This sequence comes from Amaranthus tricolor, assembly GCF_026212465.1. NCBI lineage: Eukaryota > Viridiplantae > Streptophyta > Magnoliopsida > Caryophyllales > Amaranthaceae > Amaranthus > Amaranthus tricolor. The sequence goes on along the minus strand of NC_080050.1, from coordinate 8,540,613 downwards.
ATTGGTACATGAGTTTGACATTGTCGATGTCTGTATTCTGATTGTTACCCTTACATCAACTTAGATAAACTCCATCAATGGCCTTAACGCTATGTGAATATGTTTATTTGTATAA
>NC_080050.1:8512998-8535498 GCF_026212465.1 Amaranthus tricolor | reverse complement strand
TGGCTCAAAATTTAGTGTTTAGAAAAATCAAAAATATTCAAAATAGGTTTGACCCAATTCTAAAGTTGTTTTAAAAGTAATTAATTTTAGAATTTGGGAAATACCTGTGATACACCCAGGTATGCTTATTTTCCAATGAAATCAAGAAAGAATGTGAAATACAGAATTAGAGAGTAAGAGAGAGAAGAGAGAGAATTTTGTGAAATATAAAGGGCAAGTTTCGAGTACTGCCAACTCCAGTTTATTCCAAATACTTCATAATCTTTTCCAATTACAAAATAGTCCCTATTTATACATTGAACAGCCTACTAATGACCGGCTACTGCCTAAGCCAATCACCAAGACTTAAACTACTCAATTATATTTCTTTACATGTGTCATTTATTGTTGCTTTCTTTCTCTTCCTATAATGTGTCTTAAGCACTGTCTCCTTATCTGCTCCTTCCCCTCCCCCTACTATAGGAGGTATGACAATACCTTTCTAAACCTTGTCATTCTCTAATTTCTTATTTATGATTTCATGATTGAAATCTACAATTTGAATTGAAATACTTGTTCCCAAACACAACCTCATTTCATTATTTTCTTTTTTGTCTGCTTTCATGTACTTAATTTCAATCGTGATTTATTAAATTTCCTTCTGCTGGTTGTAGCTACTCTACAGGGTGAAAAAGATGCTGCTGGAAATGAGCAAAGTTTTGGTGTAAACGACGGCAAAAGACCCTATACTTTGTTTCAGGGTCATTCTGGTCCTGTTTATTCAGCCTCATTCAGTCCCCTTGGAGATTTCATCCTCTCTTCTTCAGCAGATTCAACTGGTGCTTTCCTCATTATAGCCTTGATTAGTTTTTGTGCCTTTATATATATAATGGTTTGGATTTACTCCATTTCATTCTCTCTTACATTTTTATTAATAAACTGCAGTACGACTTTGGAGCACCAAACTAAATGCTAATCTTGTGTGCTACAAGGGTCACAATTACCCTGTATGGGACGTGCAGGTAAATAATGTTTCTGTGGATTGATGTGTTCGTCAATTGCTAGCTTTAAAATATTAATTTTCACTTGCTTCTCACAATATGCATTTCTTTTCTCTTTATACTTCCATAAATTACAGACTTCATTTATTAGTACTGGTAACGTCTTGACCATGTTGTTCATATATACAGTTCAGCCCCTATGGACACTATTTTGCTACTTGTTCTCATGATAGAACAGCAAGGATCTGGTCCATGGACAGAATTCAGCCATTGAGAATCATGGCTGGCCATTTGTCAGATGTTGATGTGAGTACTTAGATTTTAAATTCATCTTTCTGTTACATTCTTAACCTGCTTTTTCAATCGTGTATATTTTATTGTATGTGGTGTAGTGTGCATAGGCGGTTCTTATTGATACGAGAGGGGTTTCTCCTGTTAAAGTAGTAAAAACACCAGTTTTTATTCAGTTTTTATTCTCCAGTCCCCGCTATGTGAAATTGAGATGTTGCATATACTTTTCATGTAGTGCGTCAGATGGCATGTAAACTGTAATTACATAGCCACTGGGTCAAGTGATAAAACAGTTCGGTTATGGGACATTCAGAGTGGGGAATGTGCAAGGATATTCATTGGTCACAGGAGTATGATATTGTCTTTGGCGATGTCACCTGACGGACGATATATGGCATCCGGTGACGAAGACGGTGCAATCATGATGTGGGATCTGGCTAGTGGTCGTTGCATTACCCCTTTGGTAGGTCACACATCATGTGTATGGACAATAGCTTTCAGGCAAGTTTAGTTTGCATTCTTCAACAATGTTCATGTACAGAACTAGTCCTTTCTACAGCAGGAAAATTAATCCATTTCTATGCTTAAATTCCACTCATTTTTCTGCAACAGTGGTGAAGGCTCTCTTCTTGCTTCGGGATCAGCAGACTGCACGGTAAAGCTGTGGGATATCAATGCAAGCACAAAGATGTTAAGATCCGAGGAAAAGTAAGTTCATCCGGAACTGGAAAATATTTTGGGACATTCCACGTGGTGACCCTTAGTTTTTGGTTTTTTCACAAATATTTTTTAAAATCCATGTGGTGATCTTGAGCTTTCAACTTTTCCTTGTGGTAGGCCAAATGTTAAGTTCTTGGTTAAATTAAGTACTTATTTCGACTGGATTTTGAAATTTGTGGTCAATTATGGTGACTACGACGTTTGTTTTTTTGAAAAAAATGTCATTAAGTTGGGTAAAAATAACGTAAAGTTAATAAAAAAAACTTCCTCTTTGTCTACCACGTGGAAAAATCTAAGGTGAAAGTTTTGTTTACCATGTGGAAAAGCTGAAACTGAAAGTTCAGGGTTACCATACGGAATTCCCCAAATATATTACTTTCTTATGCCAAAACATATCTTAGTTTTTTCGGTTTAATCGGCAGAAATGGAAGTTCAAATAGACTCCGATCATTGAAGACTCTTCCTACAAAATCTACTCCAGTTTATTCTTTGACGGTAATGTTGCAGACCTTTTATCTCTACCGTCGCGTTCTAAATCTAATCACATAATCTCTGACTCTGATTTTTCGTTACTGTAGTTTTCGAGGAGGAATTTGTTATTTGGAGCTGGTGTTCTTTCTAAACACTAATGAAAAATTTAGTAGATGATTTCAGTCACTAATGGTAGTTGTAGACATCCAATGAAGTATTAGTGTTGCTGCTTGAAACTGCTTCAGTTTAGTGTTCAAGCTGGATTAGATTTGTTGCTGATTTTGCAGTAATTTACTGATGTTTAGTATTTTTCTTAGAAACAAGGGATTTTTTATACTTTCATCTAAGAATTGTACGTAAATTACTTTATCCTCTCCGATGACCCTCGTTTACCGCTTACCTTACTTCTCCCTCAAGTCCTCAACGGCCGACAGTGTCTTGTACTTGGAGCCTCCCTGAATAAATTGAGCTGTGGCTGACGAATGCCGTTGTATGTTGCCCTTCGACTTGATACTTTTTTTTGAAAGGTTCGACTTGGTACTTAATGTTGCTTGTATTATTGTATATGATCTTATTAAACATATGGAACCCAAAATTAGAAAATTTGTAAAGAATAAGTAAATTTATATAAAAAATTTAAAAAATAAGCAATTTTTAAACTTAATTCTCATAATAAACTTAAATCCCTAGAGCACAGGTTTGAGTTGTTCACTGTTACTAACAACGAACATAGAAGCTTGGTCAAAAAAGTTAAGGTTTTTGTTCGCTATTAGTAACGGTGAACAATTACAAAGCTAATTTCAGTTGCTTGTTCCAATTTTAACTGTTATTTTCTTGGGCTATGTCAATTTCACAAGACTTATTTTTAGGCTTTTAATTATTAATTTTCCTATTTTATTTCCTAAAAGTTTGGGAATGTTGATAATTAAGGGATTTACAATGATTTTAAATCAATTTTATCAAGTGCCTAATGTTAGATTACTTAAAACCTAAAATTAACTTCTCTATTTTATTACCTAAAAAATTAAAAAAGTTGATAATAATGGGAATAAGGGTGATTTTATTCAATTATAGAACATTGATAATTGTAGCTTTCTAATAATTAAAAGCCTAAAAATTTTAAATTTTAATCATACAGTTATTTTAATTAAATTGGAAGAGTGGGGGAAAGTTTTAGAGGGTAAAGGGTTGCGCATAAGTCGCACAAAGAGAGAATATTTATGATGCGATTTTAGTGGGACAACGCCGATTGGGGAGACAAAGGTGTCCATCGATGAAGAAGTTCTTATAAGTACGACCAAGTATAGATATTTGGATCATTCAGAGTAATGGGGATATTGACGAAGATGTTACTCATCGAATACAAGCGGGCTGACTCAAGTGGTGAGCAGCCATAGGGGTGCTATGTGATAAGAAGTTCCCAAGTTAAAAGGTAAATTTTACCGAGTGGTAATCAGGCCTACTTCATTGTATGGGACAGAATGTTGGCCCGTAAAGAAAACTTTTGAACATTAGATGGAAGTTGCAGAAATGCGCATGAGGTAGATGTATGGCCACATTTTGAGGGATAAAATAAGGAACCAGGAGATTAGAGAGAAACTAGGGGTTGCTCCTATTTCTGCAAAAATGCGCGAAAATTGATTAAGATGGTTTTGACATGTGCAGAGGAAGACTTTTGACGCTTCCGTGAGGAGGATAGAAAGCATCATAGTAGAGGGTAAGAGGGGTTGAGGAAGACCTAGAAGAACTTAGGAGGAACAGATAAAATTTGTCTTGCACGAGTTACACCTCTCTAAGGACGTGACCAGGGATAGAGGTAGTTGGAGGCGTCTTATTCATGTCTTAGGCTTCTGATTCTATTTCGTTTACCTGTTGGTGTTTTTATTCTTTGGCTTTTACTCGTTTTTATTACTATTATTATCGGTTTCTTTTTATATTAATTTTATTTATATGCTCCCTTTTTGTATTTTTTGTTCAAGGGTTAATCTTGTGTAATAAGATACAGGCTTGCGGAGCTAGCCTTAGTTCAACCCAATCCTTTTCATTGCAGGAATATCTTTTGATCTTTTGAGTCGAGGGACTCTTTGGCTGCGTTCTCCTTTATGGATATGAATTGCCGCCTTTTTTCCCTCCTCATACCTTGACCATAGTTTTCTATGGGCGGGATACACTTGGTATAATGATGATGATGATTTTAATTAAAAACCTAAATTAACTTCCCTATTTATCGCCTAAACATTTAGAAAAATTTATAATAATGGGATTAAGGATAATTTTCATTCAATTATATAAGTTACCTAATGTTATTTTAATTAAAAACTTAGAATTAAATTTTCTATTTTATTTCCTAAAAAGTTAGGAAAGTTGATAATCATTAGGATTAAGGGTGATTTTATTCAATTATATAAACTTGATAGCCGCAATAATTAAATGTCTAAAAACTAGCCTTGTAAAATTGACATGCCCCAAGAAAATAGCAATTAAAATTTGGACAAGCAAAGGAAATTAGCCTTGTAATTGTTCGCTGTTAATAACAGCGCACAAAGAAAAAATGGTTAAAATCTTTTTTCGCTATTACTAACAGTGAACAAAGATCTTGCCTTTTTTTTACCAAGCTTCTTTGTTCGCTGTTAATAACAGCGAACAACCCTTAACCTGTGCTATGGGAAAAAAATGCTTATTTTAAGAATTAAGTTTAGAAATTACTTATTTTTTGAATTTTTTTATACTAATTGGCTTATTCTTTTCAAATTTTCGCTGAAATTCCATACTAATCCATCTAATCTATAGCAAATGGGTCAAAAGAACCAATAAAATTGGTGTAACATAATTCATCGGTTATTTGCCTTTGGAATACGAGATTCGTTCAAAATTAGTGGTGTTCAAGACAAACCCAACAACTCGAAATTCACCTGACCTTACCTTATAACTGAATTTGATGATCCGATTTAAAAACATATTTACAATTACTTAAAAGTAGTGTGGACACAAAATCCGATTTTGAATGGACCCAAAACAATTGGCCCAAAATTAAGCTGATGACTTGAATAAACACCTCTACTCAAAATTGTTGAAAAATACCAAAAATCGATTATAATGTGCCTTTTCAATTTTCAATTAGTGGGAAAATTAGTAAATCAAGTAACACTAAATAAAACTTTCAACAAAAGAAAATACTTTGTTGTACCCAATTTGTTAGCTCCTTAAAGATACAATACCATATCTAAATGAAGGGGGAGTAAACTCATGAATCGAAAAATAGTGTGTTAACCATGTTGCTTGAGCCGATAGACTTGCGCTAGCTCATGTAGGCCAAGGAATGGAATTGGTGAGCCAAAAAGTACATAATAGCATGATACTCTTATATCTTTCTGATCTAGCCCCTAGCTTAGATAGAGTCATTTTGAATATTTACGGAGTTATATATAGAGAGCTTTATAAAATTTATAAATAACCAACAATCTCATTCATTTTATAATTAGTATTAGTATAAATATTAATAAAATTAGTTGCGGAAAAATTGTTATTTGAAATACTTCACTAATAATGTACTTATTTTTAAAATTAATAATCTTTGATCAAATTATGTGATCCATACGGATTTCTAATCCATGTTATCTTTATCAAGAACTAATTATTTGTGTTGTTATTGTATTTTTTTTAATGAAAACTAGTTTTGAGATAAGAATTTTCATTCAGCATTAAAATATCTTACTATTTAAATTTAAAATCACAAACTCTCAAAAAAAATGGTCTCAAGGTGAGAATATCTTTATTAGCTTGACTTAATTTACATTTACAGTGGTAAAGTAATCACTTGTAATCTTAAAATATTCACTTATAATATTAAAATTTTAATTTTAATTTTAAAGTGATAAATTATAATTTTCATAATTATTTACAATCTAAAAAAGTAAATAATTATAAACATAAAGTAACCACTTAAAACATTGATAATATCTTAAGCTGATTATTACTCCTATCACTTTAGACTAATCAGTTGCTATCTTAAATTAATTAATAATTAGAAAATAAGCTGATTATACGTATTTATCTCATGATAAAATGGTCAAACATTGCAGGTTCCGAAATCCAAATACTTAGATACCACACCGGACTATGCCAAGCTTTATCCGGGCGGGCCCTTTACAGCTTTTGGCCCGCATAACTTAATGCATCTGCTGCGGAACACAAATACATAATTCTAAATTCTAATCACTGATTGATTGCTGTATGATTACATTACACACTGTTAAGATTTAATTTAGTCAAATGATATATAATGCCGCATCATTATCATATGATTAAGGTCCACTAATCATGTGGCTGTGGCCTATGAATTTTTATTTTTTTTTTGAGATGTGAATACCCATTTATTTTGTCACTTATTATAATTAGGTTTTTATTTTTATTAATTTTTTCAACTCTTATTTTAAGGTTTCTCAAAATAATTAGGTATTTAAAATAATATTATGATAGGGTAAATCAGTTGTGGAAGGGTTAACGTTTTGATTAAAGATTGTAAATAAATTTGGTTTCTAATTCTAACCTGTTGGCAGATAAAAATTTACTTTATTAGCTATAATCTATTGGTCAAGGCTTTCAATAAATTGTAGCAAAATTCACCTATAGCGTGTTAGAGAAGTCCACTTCAATATATTCCCTAAGAGATTAAAAAAAAAATCTTAGTATATAACGGTTATTGATGAGGTTTACAAATTACCTTTATGTAGTAGAATTTAATAGAGTGAGAGTTTTATTATTTTAATTTATTTTTTTTGTTTTTGTTTATTTTATTATTATTATTATTATTTTATTTTTTTGTGATGATTTACAAATCACGATTATTGATTAAGAATTTTTGAAGATTAAAACCACTAAGAAAATGAAAAATATTGTATAATCATACACTATTGGAAAAGATGGTCTCTTTGACCATTTCTTTGGGCCAGTCTAAATTGTTATAAAATGGTTAAAAGTATACGAAAAAAGATTAACCTCTAATTCACATACTATAAACAACCACTTCATAAACCATAAATACTTACTTCACATATCATAAACATGTACTTTATATATAATAAGCACCTATTATAAATACTATAAACACTTAGGAGTGCTCTAAACACATATACTTTATACTATGTGTAGTAGATGTTTAGAGTTTGTGAAGTTGATGTTTATAATATATGAAATAACTATTTACTGGAATAGAAAAATGCCTACTAGACTTACGATAAACACCTATTTCACATAATAGTTTATTTTTTCGGTCTATCCAAAAATTAAAAAAATGATTACAAATCACCAAATTTGGAGTAAATGTATGAAGATGATTCCTTTTAGGGGAATAGAGTATACAATTTCAAACATGTAAGGAGGTGGACAAAAGCCAGCAATGCATCAATCTACCAATTTCAAGTTATTGGTAATGATCCCGTGTAGATACGTCTGCTTATCTTTCTCGATCCGGGAGGCTTTTTTGGTCGCGCTCTCCTTTATGGCTATGAGTTGTCGTCGTCCTTCCCTCCCCAGACCCTATCTCTAGTTTTTTTCTATAAGCGAAATACACTGGGTAGTAGTACGATGATGATGGCAACGATTGTCCTTAACCTCTTGTTTTTATCGTTTTCTTTCTATTAGTTCTTTGTTTTCTTTTTATAGTGGTTCTACTTTTATTTTTATAGGCCTTTAAGTTATCTTTCACGTGTAATTACGTCTCTTTATCTTCCTCGAGTCGAAGGACTCCTTTGGCCGCGCTCTCCTTTATAGGTATGAGTTGCCGCCGTCTTTCCCTCCCCAGACCCTGTCCTTAATTTTCTATAAGCAAGATATATCTTGGATACCTCCCCCTCAAATGTAGTGTTATTATAATTGATTCAGCAATATAAGTATAATAAACCTCCCTTATCTTGAGAACAAACTCTCAAGATCACAATACTAGAATAAAGTAATTAAGAACAATCTTAAGTTTCTAACAATTGAATCAGCCCTCTCACAAGTTTGTGTGTTTGTGATGATTTGTTCTATGAATAATATATCCTTTTATAGAGAAAGAATACATCATTATATAACCTCTTCATTACTCACTATTAATCCACATAATAAACATCGACATTAACCATCACAATAAGTATGACAATAACCAATAATAAACATAGCAATTAAACAAGGAATTCTATGCTCTATTAGTGCCATGTCGTAGCTCAAACGTCTTAAAAAGAATCCTAGGCAAGTGCTCGAACGAGCATTCAGTTTAGAACCCAGTTTGATGCAGCTCAATGTGCTCGAACGAGCACTTTAGCGTCATATACGAGCACACCTCTCCAACCCACTTCTGACTTTATTTTCGTGTTGCCTTGTTCGAGCAACTTTCATGCCATACCTTGCCTAGTTCAAGATGTGGTTTCACCCTTAAAGCCTCATTTACCTCACATTAAGCACATGATCGATCGTTTCAAACCTTAATTCATTCACATACGACACATCCTCATCGTTCCTCTCCAAAGTACAAGTTAAGGCATGTTCGATTAAGTGGCTAAATTCATCATCATTATTAAGTGTTTTGGCACTTGCATTAACATATACCATAGTCTTGTGGTCCACATGAAAATGCACCATTTTTTTCATTTTAGTTTGTTTATTTTAGTTTGTATTATTTTTTAACAGTGATCTTACTTTCTTTCTTTTAATTTTATCTAAAAATTTTTTGTTTTTCTACACCTTAATTGCTCATCCCTTTCATCCACTCCTATTTTATTTTATTCTTTTCATTTATATAGATTAATAATATTTACACCATAAAAAATCATAATTTCATAGATAGAGAAAATATTGTATAATTTGGACAAAATACATAGAATAAAAAAATTAAAGAAGTGGACAAAAGCCAGCATACCAAATTCATTTTATTGAGTGATGGATGATATTATTCTATAGTTCCAAAGTTGCAATCCGTGTACAAATATTTGTCACATTATCAAATGAAAATAAAACAAAAACTATTGAAAAATAAATAATTAAAGCATACACATTACAAGATTGGTATTAGATTCAATTAATCAAATACATAATTGGATACCCAATATGATTAATAGTGGTGGATTGGTGATATAGATTGGAAGATTACTTGTATAAGTCCAAACAAATAATGATCCCCACTTTGTGCTACCCATTAAAACTTAAAAGAGCTTTCAATTTATATTGGCATAATGTGACAAAAGAGAGTATTATAAATCAAATAGAAATTATATGTGGGGCCATTATTCAAATAGGCTTGAATTGAAAGAAGATTTATGAGCTCTACATACCTAACTAATTGATTAAGGCATTTATATACTAGGCGCCTCCCACCATATCACCATGTGAAAAGGAGAAAAAGGAAATTTTGATGAATTTATTATAATGGTATCTTATTATATTGTGTAAAGAATTGAAAGCAAATAAAGGCATACATAAAATTTTTTTAAAAATTTATCATCTATCATTTAAACGAATAATTATATATACTTACTATATTGACTCTCCTATTTATTTTTTATAAATCATTATCATTCCTAGTGTATCTCGCTCATAAAAACTATAATTAAGGTTTGAAGAAGAAGACGACAACTCATACTATAAACAAAAGTGTGACCAAAGAATCCCTCAGCTCGAGAAAGATCCACAGATAAATTTTAAAAAACTTTACATATAAATAAATAATATACATATAAATAAAAAAAATAACTAGGTAAAAACAAATAAAAAATGCTATGTAAACAGGCAAAGGCAAAAAGAAGAACACCAATTGATAAGAGAAAGAGTATCAGTAGTCTAAGACATGGATAAGCCGCCTCCAACTATCCCTCCCTGGTCGAGTCCTCGAAGAGGTGTCAGTCATGACAGTCATTCTTTATTTGTCACTCCCATGTTTGCCTAGGTCTTTCTCGATATCTCTTATCCTCCACTATGATGCTTTCGATCATCTTTATGGATGCGTCAAAAGTCTTTCTCTGCACGTACCCTAACTATCTCAGTCTATTTTCACGCATCTTTGCAGAAACAGAGGCAACCCCTAGTTTCTCGCAAAAGCCCTCGTTTTTTTATCCTATCCCTTATTATGCTACCCCACATTACTTTTTATAAATAAATCAAATAAAATTATATTGAATACATTTCTATAATGGGGAATTTTTAAAAATCATAAAGAATACGTTGCTTAATATTTTTGAAAACAAATATTTGCTAATGTATTGCATACTTGTCTTTTTACTCTTAGAGTTTTTAGAACAAAAATAAAAATAACTATTATAACACATGTCATTAAGATTAATGAACATAGTATATACTAAGATCTAAGATAGTTAGATATTGAATATATGTTGAGCTAAATTCGACAAAAATCAATTAAATTAATTAAATATACAACTAAAATAAAACAAAAAACACAATATATATATATATATATATATATATATATATATATATATATATGTATATGTATATGTATATATAAATATACAAATATAAATATAAATATATATATATATATATATATATGTATGTATGTATCTGTACACACACACACATATATATATATATATATATACACACACACATATATATATATATATATATGTGTGTGTGGGGGGTGCAGTAAGTAAGAACCAAACTTATATGGGAATTGTGACAATTAATTTGTCAGACAAAAGAGTGTTATTTTTTTATAAAAAAGGAGTAACTTTTACGCATAAAGATTTTTCTTGTTGTATAAAAAAATTATACTTTTGGAAAAACAAAAGGTTACCATCAAATAAAATATTTGAAAAAAAATACAAAGTAATAATTTTTGTCTAAAAGTAATAAATTTTTGTCTTAAGTAACACCTTTTTAATGTAAAAACAATAACATTTTTTTTACTTTTATCAATTTTTTCTTGATAATTAATATCTGAAAAGTAGCACATTTTTTACTAAAAGTAACACCTTTATGTGTAAAAAGCAACACTTTTTTGTCCCTTTTTTTAAGTGTTTTTTAAAAATATGTTTTTTCTGAAAGTTACTCTTTTTTATCGAAAAAGTACGACTTTTGTTTTTTAAAAGTTACATTTTTTTTAAAGAAAAATTACTTTTTTTAAAAAAAAAAAGTTGCATATTTTTTTGCCTAAAAGTAGACACCTTTTTAGTAATATATATATATATATATATATATATATATATATATATATATATATATATATATATATATATATATATATATATATATATATATATATATATATATATATATATATATATATATATATATATATATATATATATATATATATATATATATATATATATATATATATATATAACTCTTTTTTATCATTTGTGTACACCAAAACTTTTTAAAGTATTGACCATTGAAACATAACATCCTATGTTGTACATCAAAATACAAAAAGGCTTTAGACTTAAATACAATATTTAAGTATATGAATTATGAATTCAATAAAGCCTTCCACTATTTTTGACTAAAATATTTTGTTATAGTTTAAAATTTCATTAAAAGTTCTATGTGGTTCTTAATGATGAAATTTTGATCGTAAAAAAATTTTTTTGTTTATAAATTTTCATTACTATCTATTACCATATTTTTCAATGGTAATATATTGGAATGAATTCTATGAAGCAAAAGAGATGATTGAATTTGGTCAAGCATGTCTATCAAAGTACCCAAGAGTTTTTCAACCAAAATTACACACTATTTTTCATTCTCATTACTATTATTTATTAGCACCTACCAAACGAAATCTTAGAGTAGGGATGCAATGGGTCGGACTCGGCTCGGATTATACATACTCCGACTTTGCTTCGGATTTTAGTCGAACTTTTTTTTTTTCAGTCCACCTCCACTCGGAGTCGGATTATGCATACTCCAAGTTTGCCCCGACTAGGACTTTCGGACCTCCAACGGAGTCGGATTATTATCAAACTTTATCGTTGTGATATTGTACTAATGATTTAAAGTATACGAAGTTAACAAAATATATTTTTCAAATACAATTTAACAAAAAAATTATGTACTTTGAATTCAAGTTTAACATGAGAAATATTTCTAATACTACAATTTAACAAAATTTTCTCGCATTTTGATTTTGCGTATTTTATTTCTCTTGATCTGATTTGTCGTATTTTGATTGATTGATTTAAATAAAAATACCAAGTAGTTTTTCAAAATTGAAAATTACAATTAGTATGAGAGAGAGCTTGAATTAGTCATATCTAGAGTTTTAAAGGAAACAAAATATTGGGTTAAAAGTCAAATTCAAAGTCGGATTTCCTTCAGGGTCGGAGTCGGGTCGGAGTGTCGAATTTTTAATAAGGTCCAACTCCGATCCGTCTCTAACTCGGATTCGGATTGTGAAGTTGGAGTTGGAGTCGGATAACCATTTCCTCGGACTCAAATCGAATTATTTTCCTCGGATCGAATCGAATTCGATCCGAATTGCCATCCCTTTCTTAGAGTTCTTAAAGTATCCTTAAATGAAAGGCATATCATTATTAGTGGCGAAGCCAACTTTCTCGATGAGGGGGCTGGACCATCCAATATAGTTATATGCCAAAAATAGTATGACAATCCTTATTTTTTATTTATTTTGCACCTAATATTTGTTTAATGTTCTTCATTTATTTTGCATTATTTTAGTCTTTATAATTTTTGTATTGACTCCACATTATCTTGTGATTTCATCTATAATTCATTTTCTTTTATAATCTAATCTACTTATTTATTTAACTCACTTACAATTTATTCTACTCACTAATTATAAATTAATATTTAGACCTTTATTGAGAGTTGCAAACTAAATGTAATAAAAATGATTATGAATTTGTAAAAAAAAAAAAAAAAAAAAAAAGTTGAATTGACAACAAAATGGGTAGAACGCGGAAGAAGCATAGTCATAAATGGAAGTAAGGTGAGTGGGTATCTCCTATAACCCAACTTCTCTTGTTGCTTCTCTTTACTCCTCACAATTTTTTGCACAAATTGATCGAATTGCTTTGAGTGGGACTAATCTCATTCAATATTTATTTGGTCCCACACATTTTTTCTCATGTTATGTTTCATATTGAAAGCCATTAATTCCATCATAAAAGATTATAGATTATACTATGATAATTGATAACTATGGGGGAACATAATCAATTCTACATTCATATTGCAACCCAAGGAATGTTGTCAAACTCATACAACTATTATGTTTCTTTTTATGATTTTTTTTTTTTTAATAAATATCAAAGTGCCCAACAAATTAATATACATTCAAAAAATACATTTATTTTCTATTGTGGTATATTAATTTCATCGTGGGATATTTTTAAACATAATTAGGAAAGACATATGAATAATTAAAGTGCCTTATAATTAATTCAAGCAAAATATATATTTATATTATTTGTTTTATTCCATCAAAATATCATAAATACTATTTAAAAAGTTGAAAAATGACAAATGGCGGCTTCTTACAGTCTTTCAAAGTGGAGTATATTAAATTGAAGGGGATAGAATTAATTACGTTGCACTTTATTTTCCTAAATAAATTTAAAAATAGGTTAAGTTCTTAAAAAATAAATTGGTTTTTTAACTCTTCAAATTCGTATTTTATATATATATATATATATATATATATATATATATATATATATATATATATATATATATATATATATATATATATATATATATATATATATATATATATATATATATATATATATATATATATATAATAGTGTTTTTATAAACTAACACTAAAAATGCTAAATTTTCTCCCTATCCAACTCAACTTTATTTTATCAATTATTACCTGTTCTTTCCTACCAAATTTGTCATACTTTTTTTGGTAGGAATTCTTTCGAAACCGAATATGAATAGTTAATTAAAATTTTTAGGGTATTAAAATGCTAAATTTCCACCCTATCCCCATCAAATTCAAAGCAAACTAGTTGGCAGTAATATTTTATGTTTTCATAGAACCAAAAAAATTTTATTTTGAATTAAATAGAAGTAGTTGACTAATTTTTTTGGTTATATTTATTATTTTTCAGTTTTTAAAACATAATTTAAGTCTAAATGTAATTCATAAAAATTATAAATATTAAATACTAAAGTTGTATACATCGAGGAGAATATATCTTAACCTAGTTTTCAGGGTTTTTCCTTTCACCTCGAGTTTCATTTCCTCCGCATACAGAAAGGATAAATTCTCTTTTCCCCGATCCTCTTGCCTGTAGTCTGTAGGGATATAATATTCCTAGTCTACCCATAAAAAAAAATCTATACATTGAAACCGATCTAATAAGATTTTATATGAATGTCACAACAACAAAATTAATTTTTTGCAACATAAGATTTAATTATAACAAAAAAAATATCATTGGTTTATATTTTTAGTATAATTATTGATGATTTTTATTTTAAGCACTACTATAAAGTAATTTATTGACATTTTATTTGACCTTTAGTGACATATGTAATTATTATTATAGTCTACATAGTTTATAGTGACATCTATGAGAAATGTCATTAGATTCTATGTCGAGAAAAACTTTTTAGTATTATTTTTTGGGTAATGATATTTACGGCTGTACATAAAAACTAACAAATTCTTTTTATCATTAATAATTTTAAATTTTCAAGAGAATCTAATCTAGAAATTGAAAAACAATAATTATTTTATATAATGATTTTAACTTCCCAAGAAATAATAAATGACAAAATAATAAAATATAATTAAATGCTTATGTTTCCAAAGTAAAAATAATATAAATTAAATACAAGATTCTTAAGGGCTGTATATATCATTTTCCTTATTTTTTTATTATTCTTAAATGATCTAATAAATGTCACTAAGTTCACTATATAATCATTCGAAATTTAAAATAGTGAAATTTAAATTAAATGTTACTAAATATATCCCACTAAAAATATATTATATTTTAGTGTTTATTTTAACTCATACATCCATATCTATGAATATTTATGGCTACTTTATTATATTTAATTTTCATGTTCCAATTTAACCTATAGGATTTGTCATGCTTCTCTCTTTTTACTTCATTAGGTAAATTCTTATTTAAGTCGAAATGATCATTATGATGACATAAAAATATTATCAAATTAATATGAAATTATCAACTAATTAAAGTTCTGAAGGAGAATTCTCTTTCTGAAAGCAACTTTCTCTATGAAATCCAATAAGCTTTCAGTATATTTCTCTTTCACATAACTTACATGTCTTAATTATTATTAATAATATAATTGTAGATAGGGTGAGATATAAGATTATAAGATAATAAAGTTTCAAAAACAACAGAAAAGCCACGGTATTGGTAGGTTATGACATAATCAATCCAATGACTCAAGCTACAAAATTGAAATACCATATTATATAGGGAGTAGATGCATATATAATATAATGCATATACACCAAAAACTACTAATTTTATAAATTTGTACTTAGACATCAATCTATTTTTTGTAATTAAATTAATTGGAGTTCAATTGTCTATTCTCTATTTTATTATCACTTTTAAATTCTCAATTCTTTATTTTCTTCCCATGTGTTATTTTACCATGAGTTCAAAAATAAGACTAACATTTTTATTGTGTTTATTTCATGTCTTAAGATATTTCATGGTTATTTGAAAAATTAAAGGAAAAATTACCTGGAATTACAATCTAACATTTTTATGATTTTTCTACCATAATCCCATCTATTGATTAACAATGAATAATTCCAACTTTAGAAGTATTTATCTAAAGTAAATTTGGGTAACTTAATGATCTGCTATAGTAGGTAATTTAAGAAAAAATAATCTGAAAATTAATGTATAATTAGAAAAAAATTTGAAAATTTACGTAAAAAATTCTAAATAACAAAAAAATTTGAAAAAAAATTCAACATTCTTTTTACAATTTTTTTTTGACATTTTATTTTAATTTATCTTTTTTAAAAAATAAACAAAACGTGCTACATCAAGTCATCCAATTATTGGGTTTACCCTAGAAAAATGCCCCCTTAAAGTTGAAATTATTTATAGTTAATTAATAAGTAGTATTATTGTAGAAACATCAAAACAAAGATTAAATTGTTCTAGTTAATTTTTCCAAAATTAAAAGTCTACTCTTTTATTTTGCCTTTTTTCATTGGTGGTGTGTATAACCAAATAGAAGTATGTTTTAGATACGAAATAATTAAGAGAAAAAAAAATTAATAATTAAAATTATAACTTATAAAAAGTTAAATGATTTTCTCAACGATTGAGTCTGTAAAATTATGAAAAAATTGTAATATCATACTAACACGCGCCAGAGCTAGGTAAATTTTAAAATTAAATCATAAGAAATAAAAAAACAATTGAATAGTACTAGTAAAAATAAAGTAGGTACAATATTGACTTTATAGCTAAACTAAACTTTGACTTTTTAAAATTCACTTGATATAAAGTCTAAATTTAAAAAGTCTAAATTTAAAAAGTCTAAATTTACGACTAATTATATAATTTCTATCCCTCTCAAATCAAGTCCATACATGCTATATAGCTAAAATGGAGTTAGAATTATAAATCAAAATTAAGTTCAATAAACAAAATTGCTTGCGAAACACTCCTAATTCAAAAATACGATGGATAAAATGAAATAGGAGTACAAGTTAACTAAAAAGCTTACCAAACATTTCTAATTTAAGAAATATGAAATGAAAATAATTTGTTTTGCCTTCAAAACAACTGCCCCAATATACATAACCTTACTTTGGGTACACTTAAGCCAACCAATGCAAATTTATTGAAGAATTTACTCTAAACCATATGACAGATGTGTATTTACTATCGATCGGAGAAACAAATTACATAAATAATTATTTCATTTCTATTAAATTTACATTATTTTAAATTTTTAGGGTCTAGAAATATTAATTAAACTAAAAATAATGTAAATTAAATCAAACTAATGTCTATATAGGTCATTAATATAAATATAATTCTATGAAACAAGAGAAAAGTGCAATTTAAGGCTTTTTAATTTAAGGGGTCATGTTCCAATTAGATTTCTTGAACATGCTCAACTCTCTCTAAATGTGTTTGTGTATATATTTTTTATTTCAGAATAAAAATATCAGGCTGTTTTTATATTCATAAAAATTAAAATCATAACATATTTTAAAATAAGCATCTCTTTTAACTTTACTTAAAAACTTATACCTAACAATTAATACAAATACATATCTAAGTGTCCAACTCAGCGTGAATGAATAAAAAATACAATATTTTTGATTCAAAGTAAAACTTCTTAATGTCGCAACTCGCAACCGTAAGTGTCGAGAATTCAAGGCTATTTTATTTGAAGTAATATGAAAAGTTTGGAATTAGGATAACTACTAATATTAACAATTATAAATATACACTTAACAATGCACTTTTATTACTCCACAACATATCAAATTTTAATTATAAATCTTAAACAATTCAAAATGTATATACTTGAAATTTGTACCAAACCATTTAAATCTCCACTCCAGAACAAGATAATAGAAGTATGAATACTCTTTTTTATAGAGTAGTGAAACTTCAATAATGTACAAGGGCAAAATGTGTTACAAGTGATTTTTTGGTATCAACATTCAAATTGTACTAATTTATAAAAGTTTAAAAAAAAAAACTACAAAGGGCAGTATCGTAATTTACGCTGATTGTCAAACTCATGATCATATTCATAATCAATTAATCACCATCATTAATTCCATGAAATTGAGTGGTTGTGTATGCAGGGAACACAGTCAAAGTCAACGATTCCGATTTATTCTGCCAAAATCAGCAAGTTTCCTTGATCGATTGCCACAAAACGACGCCGCTTCTGACAAATGTGGCTTCTTTTCATGACAACTACTACTTTTCCCGGTCGCCGGAACCCTAATTTCGCCGGAAAAACTTGGTTCACCACCTCCACGATTGTACCGACTCGCCGGGGAAGCCCTAACTAAGGGACTTAAACAAAAGGCGAAATTCGCTACATCATTCGCTAACCTTGCCGGACTCGGTCTAACTCGTCCCGGACTCGGCCGAATTTTCATCATCGGTGAATCGTGAATACTTTCTTCCAACTCGTAATCCCACTCGTTTTCCGGCGACATTCCTCTGTTTCTCCAACGAGTTAACTCAGCTGGACTCACCTCCGAGTTCGCTGTTGAACTCACGCTTGATTTAGATCGGAAAATTTTTTTAATAAGGCTAAATTTTCCGGTAATTTTCTTCTTATGTTGATCGAAAGTAGGTCCTACTTGAGGAGTGCTGTAAAATCGTTGAATAATCGGCTTTGAATTCGATGCTAGATCAGACTTACGCCGAGAGATGTATGGAGACACCGAACGAGGGAAAATCAACGGTTGAGGCTGATTCTGAAAGTTCCGGTGACGATTATGGTGGCTATGATTATGATTTGAGTAATTAGGGTTAGGGTTTTGAAAATCAGGAACCGATTTGGTTTGAGATTGAGCTTCAATCAGGAAAAATAGCTTTTCACGAAGACAAGATGCACAAACACCGATTGTACTACTAAGGTCTGCCAAATGCTTCTTACACCTCATTTCTTAATCAAATTTTTTCTCTTGTATGTTCTTAAATCATTCAACTGAAATTTCTGGAACGAAGAGAAAATTAATTGACATCTCCAAATTTGAGGGAGATTTGTTGAATTGTAGTGTGGAAAAATAAGAAGAAGAAGAAGAAGACGATCTAGATGATGGTGAAATTTAAGGTGAGAAAAAAGGAGAAGAAAAGGAAAATTTCAAGGTTGTCGTCTTCTTATGTGGTGTTCAACTTCTTGGGAGCTCTTATATCGGAGTAGTAGTAGTTGGGGCTATTATTATTATTATTATTATTATTATTATTATTATTATTATTATTAGTTTTTCATTTTCATATGAATTATTATAATTATTGATATTTGTAAATATATGCATTGAGAGCGATTAAAAAAACAATATTTTATATCTGAGTTTATGCTACGACAAATTATAAAGACAAGAACCAACACTTACTAAGGGTAAAAACGTCAAAATAGTGAATTAAACGAAAATTAATAAGAATTTAACGAAAAATGCTACGGCAATTGGATAAGGCATAAACTGGATGCAACCATGTGAAGAAATCTTACAAAAGTGCTACCATTGGCGTTTTCATGAAAGTTCAATGCTATCATATAAAATTTTTCCATTTTTTATACAAATAGAATAAATAATAAAGTAATATTAAATGACGAATAATAGTGACTATACTGTATAAGTTTAGAAATAATTTGAACTAGAAGTAGTGTTACAATTTATGCGTTTTTTTAATTTTTGCAATATTAAATTATTCGAGAAATACAAGTGCTTTGTCTTTGTTACTAATAGATTTTTAGGAGTAATTTTTATAATTTTGTCTGATTGTTTATTAGTAAAAGATTAAAGACCAAAACTAAATGGACGAAAAATGTGTTGAATTGTCAATTAGCTAAAGAGATTAAGTTTGACAATAAGATCTCGAGGAAATAAAGCATGATGTTTTAGAGGATGTATATTGTTTATAATTTTTACACCATTTTCCTTTTTATTTGTCCACTTTACTTTTTTACGTATTTTAAAGTATAAGTTTAGTTATCTTATAGTTTGCATAATAAAAAATTATAAAAATTTTATATAAAAATTCTTTACATCAAGACAAATCTAACACATGAATATATTTTGTATTGAATATATATACTTTAAAAATCAAATTTCAATTTTCCTCTCATAAATTGGAAAAACTTAAATTGAAAAAAAAATCAAGGGAGTATATGTAAATAATGGTTGTTCAAGAAATAAGTGTGCAAAATCATGAAAGGAGTGCATAATAATTAGTACTCCATATTAATAATATTTGTAATTAAAGATTGTTAGAAATGCAGTATAAATATAATTAAATCATTAGTTGGCATTAAAGTGAGGTAAGACTGGCTTTTAGCAATGAGATTGGCTATACTTATATTATAAATAATGGATTTGACTTGGGATACTTTCTATGCAAATTTACTTTCTACAATTGACTCAATACTTGGTATCAAAATTTATCAACTTTTTGGAGCATTTTAGAAATTGGACCCATGTAATCATTGTTATTGATGTGAAAACAAGGGTGAATTTGAAGATTTTGTGGTTGAAATGTTTCTTATTTTTATGCTTGTTACCTAATTGTGGTTAGTGGGTTATGTTTACTACTTGCAAGTTGATTTATTTTCACTTTTGGTCAAATTAATTGGTTGATTTAGAGTATGTCATATGATTTCATTTTTTGGTATGTTGAATTGAGATATTATTTGTAAAGATATAATGTAATGATTTTAATAGCTATGATTTTTATTTGACTACTTTTTACTAATTGAATCAATTTGAAATTCATAACACTTTGACTATTATTTATCAAAACATTTATTTACATATTGTTAATTATAATTTTTAAAAAAATTATATCAAACGAGCTAAGTTTTGTCCTTTCAAGTTTATTAGATTGAACTTAATAAATTCTATTCTTTGGAACAAACTTTATTTCCTACTAGTTTCATCTACATACTATTTTACCTGAAACCAAAGCATTAGGTAATTTTTAATTTTTATATTTTTCTAATTTAATTAAAATGTTAATATATATATATATATATATATATATATATATATATATATATATATATATATATATATATATATATAAACATAAAAAAGTAAAAATATAAAGTAATGTTCCCTAAAGCCCCCTTCTTTTTTATTTATTCGTCCTTCTTTTGGGTTGTGTTTTGATGGAATAAAATGGAGGAAAAGAAAAGGGAGAGATTTGAAAGGATGGGAAATTCCTCGTTTGGATAACAAAACGAGAGGGTAGAGATTTGAAGGGGAGGGATTTGGAGGGATTGGATAAATGATTTTTGTTAACGTACTAATCTTTTCAAAGTTCTCCCTTCCTTCTGATGTATAAACTAGTGGGACTATTTTAAGAAAAACGGAGGAACCTGATAAAAGGATAATGCGGAAAAATAGTAGAGATTAGGGTTTTGGGGTTTTGAATACTGTTTTTATTAAGATTTCAAATGACAGGTTCCATATATACAAAGTTATATAAGCTAAATAAGGTAATAAGACTAATACAAGTAAAAAGGAACTAACAGACATTCTAAAAATAACTATACAGTTTTCTACTTTCCTACACTCCTTCTCAAGTTAGTTTTTCGGGTCACCAATACCTAACTTGCATAAAGTCTGCTCGAATGCTTCTGAAGTAACTGCCTTTGTAAGGATGTCTGCTAGTTGGTCTTTTGATCTCACAAAGGGAAGACTTATTATCTGCTTCTTGAGTTTGTCCTTTATGAAATGCCTATCGATCTCTATATGCTTAGTTCGATCATGTTGAACTGGGTTCTCTGATTTGCTGATTGCGGCTTTGTTATCACAGAACAACTTGCATGTATTCTTCTGCGAAAAGTGTAATTCGCTCAAGAGCTTTTTTAGCCATATAATCTCTGTGATTCCTTTGGCAATACCCCTAAATTCTGCCTCTGCA
The DNA here is from genome assembly GCF_026212465.1 of Amaranthus tricolor. Taxonomy (NCBI): domain Eukaryota; kingdom Viridiplantae; phylum Streptophyta; class Magnoliopsida; order Caryophyllales; family Amaranthaceae; genus Amaranthus; species Amaranthus tricolor. The sequence continues at coordinate 8,513,438 of NC_080050.1, read as the reverse complement.
CTCGATAAGACCACTACTTTCTGCTTCTTGCTTTTCCATGTAACCAAGTTTCCCCCAACCAGTGTAAAGTAACCCGAAGTAGACCTCCTGTCTTCTCTATCTTCTGCCCAATCTACATTTGTGTAGGCAAGTAGATCTAAGTGATCATTTTTCTTGAATAGAATTCCCTTGCTGCTTGTACCTTTCAGATACCTCAGAATCCTCATGACAATTGTCATATGATGTATTTGTGGTCGATGTATAAACCTATTCACTACTCCAACTGCATATGCAATATCTGGGCGTGTGTGAGAAAGGCATATGAGTTTGCCAACCGTTCTCTGATATTATCCTCTGTCAGCTAGTTTTTCTCCTTCGATCATTTGGAGACTATGGTTCGCATCAATGGGTGTCTCTGCAGGTTTACAATCAACCATGCCTGTTTCTGCTAACAAATCAAG